>NC_034187.2:3085093-3250093 GCF_002021735.2 Oncorhynchus kisutch
GTAGGTTACATTGTTATGTCTAGAATGGAATAAGTGGGACCATAGTGTATGAAACCATTCCATTCAAATAAACATTTGTGGCCTTAGGGCAGTTCCTAACATTACAGCGCACTTATACAGTACATAACGGTGAGCTATGTATGTCAGATGGCACTACGTATCGACAGCTGTGTTGATTCATCATTTAGGTGTCACTGTGCAGCTTAAGGTGTAGCCATCATAATTTAGATCGGAAGAGCAGCGAGTCGGGTTCCAACCCACGCCGACTCAGGCATACAGAGCAGCGAGTCGGGTTCCAACCCACGCCGACTCAGGCATACAGAGCAGCGAGTCGGGTTCCAACCCACGCCGACTCAGGCATACAGAGCAGCGAGTCGGGTTCCAACCCACGCCGACTTAGGCATACAGAGCAGCGAGTCGGGTTCCAACCCACGCCGACTCAGGCATACAGAGCAGCGAGTCGGGTTCCAACCCACGCCGACTCAGGCATACAGAGCAGCGAGTCGGGTTCCAACCCACGCCGACTCAGGCATACAGAGCAGCGAGTCGGGTTCCAACCCACGCCGACTCAGGCATACAGAGCAGCGAGTCGGGTTCCAACCCACGCCGACTCAGGCATACAGAGCAGCGAGTCGGGTTCCAACCCACGCCGACTCAGGCATACAGAGCAGCGAGTCGGGTTCCAACCCACGCCGACTCAGGCATACAGAGCAGGGAGTCGGGTTCCAACCCACGCCGACTCAGGCATACAGAGCAGGGAGTCGGGTTCCAACCCACGCCGACTCAGGCATACAGAGCAGGGAGTCGGGTTCCAACCCACTCCGACTCAGGCATACAGAGCAGGGAGTCGGGTTCCAACCCACGCCGACTCAGGCATACAGAGCTGTAACCGCTGTATCACACATACCAACTTACCTTTTTATCAAACTTCAGCCATGTTTGGAACCCTTTGCTGTTGACGAACAGCAGGCCGAAGTACCAGAGCTCCCGCAGACCGACCGTTCTGGACACCTGGAGAAAAACAGAGGAGACGGAGAGAAAAACAAAAATAAACGTTTTACACTGGAGAGACGTGACACTGACAAATATAGATTTTTACAAAACCTTGTTCACCTTTTCCTACAACATGGTCATTATAATGAGACGGGTTAGTTTGTGAGGGAGTGTGTGTGTGAGACTTAGTTAGTTAGTTAGTTAGTGAGTGAGTGAGTTAGTTAGTGAGTGAGGGAGGGAGTGTGGGAGGGAGTGTGTGTGTGAGACTTAGTTAGTGAGGGAGTGTGTGTGTGAGACTTAGTTAGTTAGTTAGTGAGGGAGTGAGGGAGTGAGTGTGTGTGTGAGACTTAGTTAGTTAGTTAGTTAGTTAGTGAGTGAGGGAGTGTGTCTGTGTGTGAGAGAGAGTTAGTTAGTTAGCTAGTTAGTTAGTTAGTGAGGGAGTGTGTGAGACAGAGAGTTAGTTAGTGAGTGAGGGAGGGAGTATGTGTGTGTGTGTGTGTGAGAGAGTTAGTTAGTTAGTTAGTTAGTTAGTTAGTTAGTGAGGGAGTATGTGTGTGTGTGTGTTAGTGAGGGAGTGAGGGAGTGTGTGTGTGAGAGATAGTTAGTTAGTTAGTTAGTGAATGTGAACTGACCTGATCGAACAACTGTTTGCCGGTGGTGCTGGGAAGAATGGAGAACTCCAGCTCAGCATCCATTGTGGTGACCCGGACATTGACCTGGAGATTCAGAAACAGAACCGCCTTTATTCACCAGCAACGTTTCCATGTACCAGGAATCTGAGCTGGTCAAGTGGTGCTGACATTAACTTACATTACACAGAATTACACAGACTACACAGAATACACAGACTACACAGAATACAGACTACACAGAATACACAGACTACACAGAATACACAGAATACAGACTACATAGAATACACAGAATACACAGAATACAGACTACACAGAATACAGACTACACAGAATACACAGAATACACAGAATACACAGAATACACAGAATACAGACTACACAGAATACAGACTACACAGACTACAGCTCGTCTGAAGGTACACGCTTTATTCTCCAATATACTGTGTTGAATGATTGCAACCCTTTTCACCTTCAGAAGGTATTGTGCAACTCAGTGACTTGATTTGAAGTTACTTTGAGGTGATTTTGGCGGTAAAGGTTCATTGGAGGTTTAGTTCATTCATTCTCTCATAGTTGATTTAGTCAGCTGACGTTAGTTAATAGTGGCTGCAGCTGCGTATACAGAGACAGAATGTAGATCGCAATCTATTCTAGTCCATACACCTACTTTCAAGGTAAGGAAACATAAATAATGTCATTGTTTAAGGTAAACTATACCTTTGTGGTGCTGCTGTGAAGTCATTTCCTCATAAACCATCTCTAATTGCTAACTACTATCTCAGTAGACTTTGGACTAGCAGGGCCTGCAAGGTTAACATAACAAAGCATTCGACGCTTGCCAAAGTACAGATGTCTCTCTCAAGAAAAACATGAACCTCAACGTCTAGGGGTGGGCTAGTTTTATGAGGTGGTAGAAGCCAAATGTGCCCGGAATCTGTTACTGAGGGACTGCCCTTAATCTGTTACTGAGGGACTGCCCTTAAGCTGTTACTGAGGGACTGCCCTTAAGCTGTTACTGAGGGACTGCCCTTAATCTGTTACTGAGGGACTGCCCTTAAGCTGTTACTGAGGGACTGCCCTTAAGCTGTTACTGAGGGACTGCCCTTAAGCTGTTACTGAGGGACTGCCCTTAAGCTGTTACTGAGGGACTGCCCTTAATCTGTTACTGAGGGACTGCCCTTAATCTGTTACTGAGGGACTGCCCTTAATCTGTTACTGAGGGACTGCCCTTACACTGTTACTGAGGGACTACCTTTACACTGTTACTGGGGGACTACCCTTACACTGTTACTGAGGGACTACCTTTACACTGTTACTGAGGGACTGCCCTTACACTGTTACTGGGGGACTACCTTTACACTGTTACTGGGGGACTACCTTTACACTGTAACTGAGGGACTGCCCTTACACTGTTACTGAGGGACTGCCCTTACACTGTTACTGAGGGACTACCCTTACACTGTTACTGAGGCACTGCCCTTACACTGTTACTGAGGCACTGCCCTTAATCTGTTACTGAGGGACTGCCCTTAATCTGTTACTGAGGGACTGCCCTTAATCTGTTACTGAGGGACTGCCTTTACACTGTTACTGAGGGACTGCCCTTAATCTGTTACTGAGGGACTGCCCTTAATCTGTTACTGAGGGACTGCCCTTAATCTGTTACTGAGGGACTGCCCTTAATCTGTTACTGAGGGACTGCCCTTAATCTGTTACTGAGGGACTGCCCTTAATCTGTTACTGAGGGACTGCCTTTACACTGTTACTGAGGGACTGCCCTTAATCTGTTACTGAGGGACTGCCCTTAATCTGTTACTGAGGGACTGCCTTTACACTGTTACTGAGGGACTGCCCTTAATCTGTTACTGAGGGACTGCCTTTACACTGTTACTGAGGGACTGCCCTTAATCTGTTACTGAGGGACTGCCTTTACACTGTTACTGAGGGACTGCCCTTACACTGTTACTGAGGGACTGCCCTTAATCTGTTACTGAGGGACTGCCTTTACACTGTTACTGAGGGACTGCCCTTAATCTGTTACTGAGGGACTGCCCTTAATCTGTTACTGAGGGACTGCCTTTACACTGTTACTGAGGGACTGCCCTTAATCTGTTACTGAGGGACTGCCCTTAATCTGTTACTGAGGGACTGCCCTTACACTGTTACTGAGGGACTGCCCTTACACTGTTACTGAGGGACTGCCCTTACACTGTTACTGAGGGACTGCCCTTACACTGTTACTGAGGGACTGCCCTTACACTGTTACTGAGGGACTGCCCTTACACTGTTACTGAGGGACTGCCCTTACACTGTTACTGAGGGACTGCCCTTACACTGTTACTGAGGGACTGCCCTTACACTGTTACTGAGGGACTGCCCTTACACTGTTACTGAGGGACTGCCTTTACACTGTTACTGAGGGACTGCCTTTACACTGTTACTGAGGGACTGCCCTTAATCTGTTACTGAGGGACTGCCCTTACACTGTTACTGAGGAGGGATAGACAGATATCACTATCACTTCAAGCTGCAATATTTAACTTTTTGGGCGACCTAACCAAATTCACATAGAAATGTGTGTTATAGATCTGTCATTCTCATTGAAAGCCAGTCTAAGAAGCTGTAGATCTGTTCTACGTGCTCCATTTCTATGCTTCCCGGTTCTTAAATGTCGTATTTTACTTTTGGTTTTGTACACCAGCTTCAAACAGCTGAAAATACTATATTTTGGAGGTAAAAATATATTTCAGTGGTTTATAAATAAGCAAAGACTATGAAAAAGGATGGTTATTGGAACAGACTGCTTCTTCAATACAGACCAGGTATCATAATCAAATTTTCTACCATGGAAAACGATTTTAGGCAGAGAGATTGTGGATTATTGAAAAGATGTCTTGCCTATTTTCAGCCAAGACATCTTTTAAAGGTACAGTACTTTCAGACCCCTTGACTTTTTCCAAATGTTGTAACGTTACAGGCTCAGCAATCTACACACAATACCCCATAATGACATCACAATACCCCATAATGACATCACAATACCCCATAATGACATCACAATACCCATAATGACATCACAATACCCATAATGACATCACAATACCCATAATGACATCACAATACCCCATAATGACATCACAATACCCCATAATGACATCACAATACCCCATAATGACATCACAATACCCCCATAATGACATCACAATACCCCCATAATGACATCACAATACCCCCATAATGACATCACAATACCCCATAATGACATCACAATACCCCATAATGACATCACAATACCCCATAATGACATCACAATACCCCATAATGACATCACAATACCCCATAATGACATCACAATACCCCATAATGACATCACAATACCCCATAATGACATCACAATACCCCATAATGACAAAGCAAAAACTGATTTTTTAGAATTTTTTGCAAATGTATTAAAAAAAATTAAAAACAGAAACACCTTATTTACATAAGTATTCAGACCCTTTGCTGTGAGACTCGACATTGAGCTCAGGTGCATCCTGTTTCCATTTATCATCCTTGAGATGTTTCTACAATTTGATTGGTATCCCACCTGAGGTAAATTCAATTGATTGGATGATTTGGAAAGGCACACACCTGTCTATATAAGGTCCCACATTTGACAGTGCATGTCAGAGCAAAAACCAAGCCATGAGGTCGAAGGAATTGTCCATAGACCTCCGAGACCGGATTCTGTCAAGGCACAGATCTGGGGAAGGGTACCAAAAGATGTCTGCAGCATTGAAGATCCCCAAGAACACAGTGGCCTCCGTCATTCTTAAATGGAAGGAGTTTGGAACCACCAAGACTCTTCCAAGAGCTGGCTGCCTGTCGGCCAAACTGAGCAATCGTGGGAGAACGGCCTTGGTCAGGGAGGTGACCAAGAACCCGATGGTCACTTTGACAGAGCTCTAGAGTTCCTCTGTGGAGATGGCAGAACCTTCCAGAAGAACAACCATCTCTACAGTAACCCACCAATCAAGCCTTCATGGTAGAGTGGCCAGACGGAAGCCACTCCTCAGTAAAAGGCACATGACAGCCTGCTTGGAGTTTGCCAAAAGGCACCTAAAGACTCTAAGACCTTGAGAAACATGATTCTCTGGTCTGATGAAACCAAGATTGAACTCTTTGGCCTGAATGCCAAGCATCACGTCTGGAGGAAACCTGGCACCATCCCTACAGTGAAGCATGGTGGTGGCAGCATCATGCTTTGGGGATGTTTTTCAGTGGCAGGGACTGGGAGACTAGTCAGGATCGAGACAAAGATGAACGGAGCAAAGTACAGAGAGATCCTTGATGAAAACCTGCTCCAGAGCACTCAGGGCCTCAGACTGGGGCGAAGGTTCACCTTCCAACAGGACAACGACCCGAAGCAGTCAGCCAAGACAAAGCATGAGTGGCCTGGAATTGAACCCGACCGAACATCTCTGGAGAGACCTGAAAATAGCTGTGCAGCAATACTCCCCATCCAACCTGACAGAGCTTGAGAGGATCTGCAGAGAAGAATGGGAGAAACTCCCCAAATACAGGTGTGCCAAGCTTGTAGAGTCATACTCAAGAAGACTTGAGACCCTTATCGCTGTCAAAGGTGCGTCAACCAAGTACTGAGTAAAGGGTCTGAATACTTATGTAAATGTGATATCAGTTTTTTTTATAAATTATCAAACATTTCTAAAATTGATTTTGTTTTTGCTTTGTCATTACGGGCAATTGTGTGCAGGCAGATTGAAGAGTTGGGAAAAAACGATTTAATCCATTTTAAAACAATGCTGCAACATACCAAAATGTTAAAAGTCAAGGGGTCTGAATACTTTCCGATGGCACTTTATATAATATATACTATATATAATATATACTTTATATAATATATACCATTGATATGATACAGATGCTGCATCTTAATTTGACCCTGTTTCAAGTCTGACATTTGAAAGGTGAAATTTCAAACTTTAGAAGCATTTTTAACCTTGCATGCACTACAAGTTTGCATTTCCTACATTAAGATGTGGCATCTGTACATAAAGAGGTGCAGGGCCAGGCAATATAGCAACACACAGAACAGTACTTGTGTACCACTCTCTCTCTGTCAATTCAAGGGCTTTATTGGCATGGGAAACATGTGTTAACATTGCCAAAGCAAGTGAGGCAGATATGATACAAAAGTGAAATAAACAATAAAAATGAACAGTAAACATTACACATACAGAAGTTTCAAAACAATAAAGACATTACAAATGTCATATTATATATATATATACAGTGTTGTAACAATGTACAAATAGTTAAAGTACACAAGGGAAAATAAATAAGCATAGATATGGGTTGTATTTACAATGGTGTTTGTTCTTCAGTGGTCTCTCTCTCTCTCATATATATATATATATATATATAAAAACTGTTCCCTGAACCTTGACAGAGAATTGAAGCGTTGGCTTTCTCTGCTGCGTTACACAACCTTTTATAAACTTACCCTCCAACACGCCCCAGCGCCATAAAGATAAACGCATCTTAAATTGCGCAACAACTGGAACATCGGCCTCCACCACCTCCATGTTTCCTAACACATCACCGTGAGCAGATATATATACACATGATCTGTATGCTGCTCTTTTTTCAGTCTGATCATATCTGACCATTTAACAGCTACGTTTCCTAGCAAATCACCATATACTCACCATGAGCATACTGTATATGGGCTCGATCTATATGCTACACTTTCTATGCTACACTTTCTATGCTACACATTCTAGTCAGGCACAATTTTTAATTTTTTTACTGATCAAAGAAGATTTGGGATTAGAGATGAGATACAGGACCAGTTGATCAGATGTGGATTTTGTTCCATTGGATTTGGAGAACAAGTCAGTTTCAAAAACAAACTCTTATTTACAATGGCGGCCTACCCCGGTCAAACCCGGACAACATCTCCCTGGGTAACCCTAGGTCTCATCTCCCCGGTCAAACTCGGACAACATCTCCCTGGGTAACCCTAGGTCTCATCTCCCTGGGTAACCCTAGGTCTCATCTCCCTGGGTAACCCTAGGTCTCATCTCCCTGGGTAACCCTAGGTCTCATCTCCCTGGGTAACCCTAGGTCTCATCTGCCTGGGTAACCCTAGGTCTCATCTGCCTGGGTAACCCTAGGTCTCATCTGCCTGGGTAACCCTAGGTCTCATCTGCCTGGGTAACCCTAGGTCTCATCTCCCTGGGTAACCCCAGGTCTCATCTCATCTCCCTGGGTAACCCCAGGTCTCATCTCATCTCCCTGGGTAACCCCAGGTCTCATCTCATCTCCCTGGGTAACCCTAGGTCTCATCTCATCTCCCTGCGTAACCCTAGGTCTCATCTCATCTCCCTGCGTAACCCTAGGTCTCATCTCATCTCCCTGGGTAACCCTAGGTCTCATCTCATCTCCCTGGGTAACCCTAGGTCTCATCTCATCTCCCTGGGTAACCCTAGGTCTCATCTCATCTCCCTGGGTAACCCTAGGTCTCATCTCCCCTCCCTGGGTAACCCTAGGTCTCATCTCCCCTCCCTGGGTAACCCTAGGTGTCATCTCCCCTCCCTGGGTAACCCTAGGTGTCATCTCCCCTCCCTGGGTAACCCTAGGTGTCATCTCCCCTCCCTGGGTAACCCTAGGTGTCATCTCCCTGGGTAACCCTAGGTGTCATCTCCCTGGGTCACCCTAGGTGTCATCTCATCTCCCTGGGTAACCCTAGTAACCCTGGGACTAATCTCAAACTGTACCCTATTCCCATTATAGTGCACTACTTTTGACCAGGGCCCATAGTGCTTGGTCGTAAAGTAGTACACTATATAGGGTATACAGTAGGGTGCCATTGGGGATACAGCCCTGGAGTATTTACTATAGTGGTGAAAGCTTTATCTACTCTGACTCTCCAGAGAAGAATGTCACAGAAATGACGTCAGATTGATGTCAGACTGACCCCTGCGGTCGGACTCTCTCAAGGAGTGCTGTTGCTATGCTCCAAGTGAAACTCCATCAACAGAATACCATCCCAAGGTTATTGCTATTGTAGTGTTTGTTTAAGACACAGTACTTTTATGGAACCGAGACTGAGCCACGTAAAACTGAGCACCCGCCTCTGATTAAAATGTCTACGTGGCTACGTTATCAAAATTACATCATGGGGTTCCAACAGAGAATCTCTTAATGACTCTAGAACTGCTGCGCAAATGCCTTAGCACAGCAGCAAGAGCTAATCTATGGTTAGCCAGTAATGCCTACCTTAGCCAGTCAGGAGACAGAGACCTGTGGGTCAAACTCTGGGTTTAGTTAATAAGTAAGGCCGGGTAAGGATTCACACTTAAAATGGACTCTAAGGTTTCTTTCAAACAGAAGATGGCTTCCTTCCGATACTGTTATCGACACAAGACAATACCTCATCCACTGCAGACTTGGTCTGTAGGTATTTTACAAATGGTGCATCTCAGTCACCATGAGAACACTGCTGAAATAGGGAGGGAGAGAAGCATTATCATTCAGTAGCACCATCTTGCTGCTCTGAAGGAAAATCCTCCATTGTAGAGAAACGGAACACTTTTACTGAATAACTTTGTCAAGGAACTGGGTTATATATTAACTAACATGTTAAATAATTATTATATATTCAATCTTTATTATATATTACGTTTAACCAAAGCATTTTCTTAAAGATTGTATCACATTAAAGCATATACCCTCCAACTCTGGTTTTGGATCATATTGATTAACTTTTTGAGATGGCAGGCCTCAAATGGGTTTGGATCATATTGATTAACTTTTTGAGATGGCAGGCCTCAAATGGTTTTGGATCATATTGATTAACTTTTTGAGATGGCAGGCCTCAAATGGGTTTGGATCATATTGATTAACTTTTTGGAGATGGCAGGCCTCAAATGGTTTTGGATCATATTAACTTTTTTGAGATGGCAGGCCTCAAATGGGTTTGGATCATATTGATTAACTTTTTGAGATGGCAGGCCTCAAATGGGTTTGGATCATATTGATTAACTTTTTGAGATGGCAGGCCTCAAATGGTTTTGAATCATATTGATTAACTTTTTGAGATGGCAGGCCTCAAATGGGTTTGGATCATATTAATTAACTTTTTGAGATGGCAGGCCTCAAATGGTTTTGAATCATATTGATTAACTTTTTTGAGATGGCAGGCCTCATGTAACGTCTTTCTTCCGCTGAAGGAGAGGAGGACCAAAATGCAGCGTGGTTTAGTGTTCAACATCTTTTTTAATAAGAGAAACTAAACATGAAAACAATTACAAGCAACGTGGCAAAACCCAAAACAGTCCTATCTGGTGCAATGACACAAAGACAGAAGACAGCCACCCACAAAATACCCAAAGAACATGGCTGCCTAAATATGGTTCCCAATCAGAGACAACGATAAACACCTGCCTCTAATTGAGAACCAATCTAGGCAACCATAGACTTACATAAACACCTAGACTAGAAAACACCCCATAAACATACAAAACCCCTAGACCAGCAAAACACATAAATCCCCCATGTCACACCCTGACCTAACCAAGATAATAAAGAAAACTAAGATAACTAAGGCCAGGGCGTGACACCTCAAATGTAACTCACAGCTATTACATTAGGGCCAAATAACACTGTGACAAATAATCAGGGCAACTTCAGTGATTGTCATCGTAAATTAATTAGTGTAAGGCTATATCATCACTTTTAGACAACAATGGACAATTAATAGAAAACAAGAGGTTATTCTGGTATATTGGACATTGAAATAACATGATCATTCATTTGACCTGCCTTGTGTTACAGGCTAGTTTGGTTTAGGCTCCGTTACATTTATTCAGATAGAAAGTAACCGATTACCGTTACGTGTAATACATGACATTTTACATAGTCGGACAAATAAAATGTTTATTTTTTTAAACTCACCGTTTTAGGCATCTTTGTTCTGGGTGGTGTATCAGGTTTAGCGACGGAACGCGGGCTCCAAAGTACCGGAAAGAGATCGTAGTAGTTAACTTGTCTGGGGAACTCTCAGTCCGTGATAAAGAACGCTACTCCTTCTCTGCAAGGGGACACTCTCTGAAACGGTTGGGCGCCTGTCCTCTGTACTTGGCTGTGAAGATTACTTATACTGACGTGGTAGGCTACTCATGTCTGACTCATAATCAGATACATAAAAATGCCAGAGCAGAGGAGAGCCTAACCTTGTTCGATGACGCCGAAGACCTACCTGAGACAGAGTGTGGTTAAAAGCTCCACCCTACAGAACAGAACGGGCTGCTGACTACTACTGTAGTGCCATCCCGACGCACCGTGGCCGTAGGGTCCTTTCAGTTACAGCCTTGAAGTTATGACTAGTGTCTATGGGGACCTTTGGTCGTTCAGACGACAGCTACAACCTTGAAGTTATGACTAGTGTCAATGGGGACCTTTGGTCGTTCAGACGACAGCTACAACCTTGAAGTTATGACTAGTGATACATTTAAATTTTTCGAGGGTCCGAAAAAAATACTACCCTAAGACTTTTTTAAATAAAAACTATACCACTGCCCTCAAAATGTACACGTGACAAACACAGTCTTCGGAAGTATTCTGACCCCTTGACCTTTTCCAATTTTTTTTACTTTACATGTTTATAATTTAAAAAAATACATCCTCATCAATCTACACACAATACCCCATAATGAAAAAAGAAAAAAGAGATTTTTTGACAATTTTGCAAGTGGTTTACAAATAAACTACTAAAACATCACATTTACATAAGTATTCAGACACGTTACTCTGTACAGTCGTGGCCAAAAGTTGAGAATGACACAAATTTAAATTTTCACAAAGTCTGCTGCCTCAATTTGCATATACTCCAGAATGTTATGAAGAGTGATCAGATGAATTGCAATTAATTGCAAAGTCCCTCTATGCCATGCAAATGAACTGAATCCCCAAAAAACATTTCCACTGCATTTCAGCCCTGCCACAAAAGGACCAGCTGACATCATGTCAGTGATTCTTTCGTTAACACAGGTGTGAGTGTTGACGAGGACAAGGCTGGAGATCACTCTGTCATGCTTATTGAGTTCGAATAGCAGACTGGAAGCTTCAAAAGGAGGTTGGGTGCTTGGAATCATTTTTCTTCCTCTGTCAACCATGGCTACCTGCAAGGAAACACGTGCCGTCATCATTGCTTTGCACAAAAAGGGCTTCACAGGCAAGGATATTGCTGCCAGTAAGATTGCACCTAAAACAACCATTTATCGGATCATCAAGAAAAGAGAGTCAACACTGCAAATAGTCAACACTGCAAATAGTCAACACTGCAAATATTGACTCTTTGCATCAACTTCATGTAATTGTCAATAAAAGCCTTTGACACTTATGAAATGCTTGTAATTATACTTCAGTATTCCATAGTAACATCTGACAAAAATATCTAAAGACACTGCAAACAAGCAGCAAACTTTGTGGAAATTAATATTTGTGTCATTCTCAAAACTTTTGGCCATGACTGTACTTTGTTGAAGCACCTTTGGCAGCGATTAGAGCCTTGAGTCTTCTTGGGTATGACTCTACAAGCTTGGCACACCTGTATTTGCGGTGTTTCTCCCATTCTTCTCTACAGATCCTCTCAAGCTCTGTCAGGTTGGATGGAGAGTGTTGCTGCACAGCTATTTTCAGGTCTCTCCAGAGACGTAAGATCGGGTTCAAGTCTAGGCTTTGGCTGGGCCACTCAAGGACATTCAGAGACTTGTCCCAAAGCCACTCCTGCGTTGTCCACAGCATGATGCTGCCACCACTATGCTTCACCGTAGGGATGGAGCCATGTTTCCTCCAGATGTGACGCTTGGCATTCAGGCCAAAGAGTTCAATCTTGGTTTCATCAGACCAAGAATCTTGTTTCTCATGGTCTGAGTCCTTTAGGTGCCTTTTGGCAAACTCCAAGCGGGATGTCATAGGCCTTTTACTGAGGAGTGGCTTCCGTCTGGCCACTTTACCATAAAGGCCTGATTGGTGGAGTGCTGCAGAGATGGTTCTCCTTCTGGAAGGTTCTCTCAACTTCCTGACCAAGGCCATTCTCCCCCGATTGCTCAGTTTGGCCGGGCAGCTCTAGGAAGTGTCTTCGTGGTTCCAAACCTCTTCCACTTAAGAATGACGAAAGCCACTGTGTTCTTGGGGACCTTCAATGCTGCAGAAATGTTTTGGTACCCTTCCTCAGATCTGTGCCTCGACACAATCCTGTATCTGAGCTCTATGGACAATTCCTTTGACTTCATGGCTTGGTTTTTGCTCTGACATGTACTGTCAACTGTGGGACCTTATATATACAGGTGTGTGCCTTTCCATCATGTCCAATTAATTGAATTTACCACAGGTGGACTCCGATCAAGTTGTAGAAACATCTCAAGGATGATCAGTGGAAACAGGATGCACCTGAGCTCAGTTTCAAGTCTCATAGCAAAGGGTCTGAATACTTTCAGTGGCAAGAAAAAGTATGTGAACCCTTTGGAATTACCTGGATTTCTGCATAAATTGGTCTTTAAATTTGATCTGATCTTCATCTAGGTCACAACAATAGACAACCAATCTGATTAAATTAATAACACACAAATAATTATACATTTTCATGTCTTTATTGAACACACAGTGGAAAAATTCACAATGTAGGGTGGAAAAAGTATGTGAACCCTTGGATTTAATAACTGGTTGACCCTCCTTTGGCAGCAATAACTGCCACCAAATGTTTTCTGTAGTTGCGGATCAGACCTACACAACGGTCAGGAGGAATTTTGGACCATTCCTCTTCACAAAACTGTTTCAGTTCAGCAATATTCTTGGGATGTCTGGTGTGAACTGCTCTCTTGAGGTCTTGCCACAGCATCTCAAATCGGGTTGAGGTCAGGACTCGAGGTCAGGCGTATTTTCTTCTGTTGAAGCCATTCTGTTGTTGATTTACTTCTGTGTTTTGGGTTGTTATCCTGTTGCATCACCCAACTTCTGTTGAGCTCCAATTGGGAGAACAGATAGCCTAACATTCTCCTGCAAAATGTCTTGATAAACTTGGCAATTCAGTTTTCCGTCGATGATAGCAAGCTGTCCAGGCCCTGAGGCAGCAAAGCAGCTTCACACCATGATGCTTTACAGTTGGGATGAGGTTTTGATGTTGGTGTGTTGTCTTTTTTTCTCCACACATGGTGTTGTGTGTTCCTTCCAAACAACTTGACTGTAGTTTCATCTGCCCACAGAATATTTTGCCAGTAGCGCTGTGGAACATCCAGGTGCTCTTTTATAAACTTCAGACCTGCAGCAATGTTTTTTTTTGGACAGCAGTGGCTTCTTCCGTGGTGTCCCTCCATGAACACCATTCTTGTTTAGTGTTTTACGTATCGTAGACTCGTCAACAGAGATGTTAGCATGTTCCAGACATTTCTGTAAGTCTTTAGCTGACACTCTAGGATTCTTCTTAACCTCATTGAGCATTCTGCTCTGTGCTCTTGCAGACATCTTTGCAAGATGGCCACTCCTAGGGAGAGTAGCAACAGTGCTGAACTTTCTCCATTTATAGACAATTTGTCTTACCGTGGACTGATGAACGTCAAGGCTTTTAGAGATACTTTTGTAACCCTTTCCAGCTTTATGCAAGTCAACTATTCTTAATCTTAGGTCTTCTGAGATCTTTTTTTGTTCCAGGCATGGTTCACATCAGGCAATGCTTCTTGCGAATAGCAAACTCGGGCAGGGCAGCTCTAACCAACATCTCCAATCTTGTCTCATTGATTGGACTCCAGGTTAGCTGACTCCAATTAGAATTTGGAGAAGTCATTAGCCTAGGGGTTCACATACTTTACCCAACCTACACTGCGAATGTTTAAAATGTGTATTTTTCTTTAAAAGTGTATGTTGAATACAATAATTTGTGTTATTAGTTTAAGCACACTATGTTTGTCTATTGTTGAGACTTAGTTTAAGATCAGATCAAATTTGATGACCAATTTATGCAGAAATCCATGTAATTCCAAAGAGTTCACATACTTTTTCTTGCCACTGTATGTAAATAAGGTATTTCTGTTTTAAATGTTTATTACATTTGCTAAAATTTAAAAAACTGTTTTCCCTTCGTCATTATGGGGTATTGTGATGTCATTATGGGGTATTGTGTGTAGATTGCTGAGGAAAGTTGTATATTTAATCTATTTTAGAATAAGGCTGTAACGTCACAAAATGTGGAAAAAGTAAAGGGGTCTGAATCACTTCCAAAGGCACTGTATTCTACTACGTAGAAGATGTCTGCATTACCTGTCCTATCCAGGTGGAAATTACCTGTCCTATCCGGGTGGAAACTACCTGTCCTATCCGGGTGGAAACTACCTGTCCTATCCGGGTGGAAACTACCTGTCCTATCCAGGAGGAAACTACCTGTCCTATCCGGGTGGAAACTACCTGTCCTATCCGGGTTGAAATTACCTGTCCTATCCGGGTGGAAACTACCTGTCCTATCCGGGTGGAAACTACCTGTCCTATCCGGGTGGAAACTACCTGTCCTATCCGGGTGGAAACTACCTGTCCTATCCGGGTGGAAACTACCTGTCCTATCCGGGTGGAAACTACTTGTCCTATCCAGGTGGAAACTACCTGTCCTATCCAGGTGGAAACAACCTGTCCTATCCAGGTGGAAATGCATTGTCGGAACTAGAAGCACAAGCATTTCGCTACACTCGCATTAACATCTGCTAACCATGTGTATGTGACAAATAAAATTGGATTTGATTTGAAAATAAGCCAACAAACCTTTCGCTCCTACTATTTTAATAATAATAATAATAATAATAATGATGTTTTAAACTACTTTAACATTGAATTAATGGTATAATGGTATAGGGCCTGTGCAGCTTCATAGCTCATTATAACCAATTACAATGATTTAAATGATCAATGGAAAACATTCAGTTCTTAAAATGTAAATACATTTTACAAAGTGTATTTGACTAACAACATTGTAACAAACATTCCATGTTTTCATTGACGTCAACATAAAATTATATAAAAAATAAAAAAAACATCTCTTTTAAAAGATATAAATATGGTTTCCAAATAAGGTAAAGGAAAATAGAGCCAAAAACACATGGCTGCCTATCCCTTGGTAAGGCCACCCTTACGGGCTTCGTCACAGAACATCCAGACATGCAGTCCTAACAAATGGATCTGACTGGGAATTCAGAAATAATCAATTTTTCAAATCATGAGCAAATTGAGGATCACACAGTATTGAATCTTCATGATCTCCACAGTTTTTTGGGGGGGCGTATCAAAATATATCAGAGGAAAAAAAAGAAGAACACACAAAAAAAAACTTTGGATTAGAACTCGTCTCTGATGTTAAAATGAGGTTGGTCTTCAGGCTTGAAGTCCTCATTGGGGCTTCCATCCTGGTTGAGGATGCGTATGGCAGTGTAGCCTACAATAGGGTACTTTGTCTTGTACGTGCCCTCAAATACACTCTCTAGGGATTGGAGCTGCTCTTCAGTAAGGCCCGTCTGAAAGAGAGAGAGAGAGGGAGGGAAAAAAAGGACAAGAGACACCCATTTCATTACTAAGAGAAAAGTAGGAAAAAAAAAGAGGGTTTTCTATGGGTTCTTTGTGGAACCTTTTCTGAAGAACCCTTTATAGTTCTGCAAAAAGAGTTCGATGGGAGTTAAACATCTACACAGGTTCTTTGCAGACCAGAGCAGGGGCATCATCCCCCTCACAAGGATTTGTATTTTTACTGCATTTCTACACAATTGGAGAAAAGGAAAAAAATGCTATTTTGGAGAACAGCAAAAACAAGCAACATTGACTCTAGCCATTATCACCTTGATGCTGTAGTTTCATTCACCTCAGTCAACAAGGGGACTGAACATTCTACAAACAGGTCATATAAGAATTAGCTGCCTGCTACGCACAAACTCAACACCGGGATTAAACGCTGCACCCCTTCCCCTTGATGACGCTGCACCCCTTCCCCTTGGTGACGCTGCACCCCTTCCCCTTGGTGACGCTGCACCCCTTCCCCTTGGTGACGCTGCACCCCTTCCCCTTGGTGACGCTGCACCCCTTCCCCTTGGTGACGCTGCACCCCTTCCCCTTGGTGACGCTGCACCCCTTCCCCTTGGTGACGCTGCACCCCTTCCCCTTGGCAACGCTGCACACCTTCCCCAGCCCAACCTTTTGTTTTGTTTTCCTTTACTCACAGTGTCAGAAGTCAGATCAGCTGGCTCAAGGGACATTTTGGCCACAGCCCTGGTGCAGTCCTTTCCAACCAAGGCATTGTATGGTCCATCTTTCCCATAGAACTCTACAATGATAAACTATATTAGTCCCACGGTAACAATCAAAGCTCCTCAGTACTTACAGCTGTTACATATTTACAGTTTGTATGGGCCTCACATCAAAACCCCCTTTATCCTTTTCCCCTGTTATCTATCCATCTTGTTATTTCCAATGCAATCACCAGGATTGGAGTCAATTCTATTTCAATTCAAACTCGAATTCCAATTCTCTTCAATGCTTTATGAAGTGACTGCAATTCAAATCAAATTTATTTTATAAAGCCCTTCGTACATCAGCTGATATCTCAAAGTGCTGTACAGAAACCCAGCCTAAAAACCCCCAAACAGCAAGCATTGACCCCAACGCTGGTAATTACACAGCTTCCTATGCAGATACCAGTGATTGTGAAGGATCATTCATTCAGCATTGACACATAACTTTATCTTGTCTCTACTATTGATATCATTGGTGACATTATCATCACGCCACACTAGCAGTCTGTGGAGTTTGATACCTTTATCGCCCACTGTTCCAGAGATGGGGAGGATCCCAACATTGTGTGTGTGCTATTTACCTTTCCCCTTGGTGACATCAAACACCACTCCTTTTATGGCCATGTAAATGGGATGCCCGTCCTAAAACACAGCAACAGTTACATTATGTTTTTTAAAGATCAATTAGCATTATCAATGATAAAGAAAACGATGTCATTGTGTTGGCTGACCACACCCTCACGCTGATAGTCCATTGCATTTACATATACCAAGACGAGCTGTTCATACCTCCATTAGTCTACTGTAGACTAGGACTACTGTAGTGAAGATCACGGGTTAGCTACATGCATAGCTCTGGTCCAAGGCGTTAGTGCGTGTTCCTCCACTACTACTACTACTACTACTAGTGAAGGAACGCGACCTAACGCCATCGACCAGAGCTAGCCTACCCGTAGACTTACATAATAACAAGTACCTACCTCACTCCCATCGTGCCTTTTTAAATCTTCGTCTGTGAACAGTCGGACCGGTTTTGAGGCTGGTTTGTGTTTTAGTTTATTATCGTCTGCCAAACTCAACACGAGAAGCACAAATGTGATAAAAAGTTGCACTGGTGTTACCATGGTTGTCTGGCTATTTGGACAAGCCTCAACAACATTCATAAATAATTCCGATGTCCTCTTCTTAGGAGATCAATTTGCTTCTTAGTTCCGGTTCTCTCTCTCTCTGTCGCTCTAACTGCCCTAAGAAACCAAGAAATGAGTCCGCTAACACAAGTAGGCTACTAGAGAAGACAGTTGAAGTAAAGTTTGAGGTAAACTTGATCCATGTCCCCAGATAAATATTTGATTTCCCTAACGTTGAATAGATGGGTCATGTGGTTTCTGATCACGTTCCTAAGAATGATATGCTGCCCGCGGCCAAAACAGTGCTGTGCTGTGCATGTGATAGTCGGGACAAATTGGTTTCCTCTTTTAAAACCGTTCTGGAACCAGTTTACACTTCCACACAATCCAAGAACAGTTACCGAGAAAGAAAAAATAAAACTGCCCTGTCATCAGCAGTTAAGGGCAATGCCTCCACTCCTCTACCAATAGACGGAAATATATATTACCGTTCTCCTGGCAGTAGGATATAATGCTGGCAGCACGGTCGCGGATTATTTTTCCTCAAAATAAGAGTCCCCCTACAAAGACGTACTAAACTTTGGGAATATCGATTAAAAAAAAATCTAGTTCAGTGATTGTAATATTAGAACGCACAAGGTGCAATTTCGAAATTGGGTAGATGTCCCCCAATGCTGGAAGGGGGGACCCGAACGAAAACGTTTGGGTACCCCTAATCTAGTGCAGTACAACAATTTTTTCACAGCATTGCATTTTTTTAAATTGATAATTAACTTAAATGTAATAACTTCGTTTATACGTATGTAACTTAAATATATATTGTATTATTTATACCAGCATTTCTTTAGAAAGTTTACACCAATACTGGTATGTTGAAAACTATTGTGTTGCGCTTTCAAACTCAAATCTGGACCTCCAAGCCAGTTCCAATGTGTTTTTTCATTGTTCCCCTCTAATTAGGGACTGATTTAGACCTGGGACACCAGGTGGGTGATTCCCTTCTAATCAGGGCCTGATTTAGACCTGTGACACCAGGTGGGTGATTCCCTTCTAATCAGGGCCTGATTTAGACCTGTGGCACCAGGGGGGTATAATTAGTTAGGGGCGGCAGGGTAGCCTAGTGGTTAGAGCGTTGGACAAATAACTGGAAGCAACCGGAAGGTTGTGAGTTCAAACCCCCCCCATCTGTCGTTCTGCCCCTGAACAGGCAGTTAACCCACTGTTTCTAGGCCGTCATTGAAAATAAGAATTTGTTCTTAACTGACTTGCCTAGTAAAATAAAATAGAATGTAGAATAGAATGTAAAACCAGCAGGCTCCAAACTTTCCCCTAACACCCCATAATGAAAAAGCGAAAACTGTTTTTAAAATTTTTAGCAAATGTAATAAACATTTAAAACAGAAATACCTTATTTACATACAGTGGCAAGAAACTATGTGAACCCTTTGGAAGTACCTGCATTTCTGCATAAATTGGTCATCAAATTTGATCTGATCTTCATCTAAGTCACAACAAGCTTAGGGTCATTGTCCTGTTGTAAGGTGAACCTTTGTCCCAGTCTGAGGTCCTGAGCACTGTGGAGCAGGTTTTCATCAAGGATCTCTCTGTACTTTGCTCCGTTCATCTTTGCCTCGATCCAGACTAGTCTCCCAGTTCCTGCCGCTGAAAAACATCCCCACAGCATGATGATGCCACCACCATACTTCACCGTAGGGATGGTGCCAGGTTTCCTCCAGACTTGACGCTTGGCATTCAGGACAAAGAGTTCAATCTTGGTTTCATCAGAATCTTGTTTCTCATGGTCTGAGAGTCTTTAGGTGCCTTTTGGCAAAAACTCCAAGCAGGCTGTCATGTGCCTTTTACTGAGGAGTGGCTTCCGTCTGGCCACTCTACCATAAAGGCCTGATTGGTGGAGTGCTGCAGAGATGGTTGTCCTTCTGGAAGGTTCTCCCATCTCCACAGGGGAACTTTGGAGCTCTGTCAGAGTGACCACCGGGTTCTTTGTCACCTCCCTGACCAAGGCCCTTCGTCCCCGATTGCAGCCAGCTCTATGAAGAGTCTTGGTGGTTCCAAACTTCTTCCATTTAAGAATGATGGAGGCCACTGTGTTCTTGGGGACCTTCAATGCTGCAGAAATGTTTTGGTACCCTTCCCGAGATCTGTGCCTCGACACAATCCTGTCTCGGAGCTCTACAGATAATTCCTTTGACCTCATGGCTTGGTTTTTGCTCTTACATGCACTGTCAACTTGTGGGACCTTATATAGACAGGTGTGTGCCTTTCCAAATCATGTCCAATTAATTGAATTTACCGCAGGTGGACTCCAATCAAGTTGTAGAAACATCTAAAGGATGATCAATGGAAACAGGATGCACCTGAGCTCAATTTAGAACCTCATTCCAAAGGGTCTGAATACTTACAGTACCAGTCTAAAGTTTGGACACCGACTCATTCCGGGGGTTTTCTTTATTTTTACTATTTTCTACATTGTAGGATAATAGTGAAAACATCAAAACTATGAAATAACACATATGGAATCGTGTAGTAACCAAAGAGGTGTTTAAAAAAATCTAAATATATTTAACATTTCAGATTCTTCAATGTAGCCACCCTTTGCCTTGATGACAGCTTTGCACACATTCTCTCAATCAATGATTTTCCAACAGTCTTGAAGGAGTTCCCACATATGCTGAGCTGAGCACTTGTTGAAATTAAATAACACCATACAGACCCCACTTTTACATTGACACAAAGAAACATTTTTTTTCACTATAATCCCAATATTGGCAACATGGTCTTAAAATAACGTTTAACTATTTTTTTTAACATAAATTCCTTCTTGCATTTGTTTATAAGCACAATAAAATTCGACATTGATTAAAATGTAATATCTTTTAAATTAGTTATCCACCTTGCAATGTTTTGAAACGCGGGCTTTTATTTCGAAAGTTTCCTCATTACCATAGGAAATGGACGTCACATCGTCAGTGCTCGCAGAATAAGTAGTACAATAAAGGTGGTTTCTACTGCTTTAAAACTACCCACGAACGTGAACGAATCCGCCGGTTTAATATCTCCACCTGCGCGAGATCCACATGATGAGAAAATTATATTATGAATAAAAATGGATCATTTATAATATCCGGAGTTTTAATGAACTATATAGTAAGTCGAAGTATTCTTTAAAGACGAATCGGAATGCTTCGGAAAGAGACCTCCGGGTCATACCACGAAGTAAGTTCTGTTATGGCCACTGACTGTTATGGATTTTAATTGATTATTGATTTCATATCATTATCAATTACTTTACAATCGCATCAATCTGTATTGATCGATCACTTTTCAGGAAGTTGGGGGGAAAACATTGGGACTTCTCTAGGAGGTGATCCTCGTATAGAAACAATATCATGTGACTTTTAACACGTTTGCTTTACAATTACAGTAGGGTACTTGGAAGTCTACAGACCTACCTGATCTAAAAGTGGATGACACTGTGTACTTTATATACGCTGATACTTTGTGTTAAATCAACCATTAACAATATAAATCTGGACCCTTATTTGATACAGTTCAATGAGGAGGAAGAACTTCAAACCCCAGACTTCTACCAAGACAATGACAGTGCCAACGGTGGCCCGGAGGAGCCAGAAGAATCCATTGCCAGTGTTCTACCAGGTTCGATTTTTTTATTTTTATATATTCAATTGTATTTTCTATTCTATTATAGTCTATTATAGTCTATGCTATTATAGGCTATTATATTATATCCTATTCTTTTCTATCCTATTATAGTCTATTATATCCTATTATAGTCTATTATATCATATCATATTCTTTTCTATGCTATTATAGTCTATTATATTATATCCTATTCTTTTCTATCCTATTATAGTCTATTATATCATATTATATCCTATTATAGTCTATTATATTATATCCTATTCTTTTCTATGCTATTATAGTCTATTATATTATATCCTATTATTTTCTATCCTATTATAGTCTATTATATTATATCCTATTATTTTCTATCCTATTATAGTCTATTCCAAAAAACATATATTGTAAAGACTACTGTAATATTCATATTATCTCTATTTTATTACCTATAATATGTCATTAATGTATTGATTAACAATCTTTCCTTACTATTGAATTATTATTTGAATAGTTTTGTCCTTTATATTCACTGCATTATTCCAGAGGAGGACATGGTGAACAGCAATCCGTTTACACTGTTCAACAAGGCCTGTCTGAAGAACGTGTTCACTGTCCTGCTGCTGTTCATCTACCTGGTGCTGACTGCTGTGGCTGTGTTCCTGGCCTATCAAACCATCACTGACTTCCTGGAGAAGCTCAGTCACCCTGTCATGTCTGTCACATACAAGGAGGTGGATGCCTTCTCTCCTCCAGGTTGGTGGAACTGCTCTTAAGTACAGATCTAGGATCAGCCTCCCTCAATCCTAACCTTAAAGGGGTGGGATGCAAAAACTCACCCTAGATCAGCGTCCAGGGGCAACTTCACCCTATGTTTAATAAAGGTGTCAATTTAGCAGGTTTTATTTTTACAATACTGATCAGAGAGAATATACTTTTTAATCATAAAAAAGAAGAATTACATGCTTATATTTATATTTCTTGAGAGAACAAGTTCAATTTGATTTAATTCTTAGTTTTCTTTGATGAAACTTTATTTTCTTGTCTTTGTTTGTGAGCAGGCATCGCCCTGTACCCTGGTTCGGCTCAGCTACTGAGCTGTAAACACCACTACCACGCCCATATCCCCCCACTGGTCACCCCAGGGAAGCCCCAGCCAGGAGATTGTGTCATGGAGGAAGTGACCTACACTGGCCCCTACACCAACCACACTGTGGTGAGAACAACACGTCTATAGATAGATCATGGCAACATTTCTTCTAAGCATTTTCATTCACTCATTAGTCGCTTGCTTGGTTGATTGGTCGGTTGGTTGATTGGTCGGTTGGTTGCTTGGTTGCTTGATTGGTCAGTTGGTTGCTTGGATGGTTGCTTGGTTGATTGGTTGATTGGTCGGTTGCTTGGTTGATTGGTCGGTTGGTTGCTTGATTGGTTGCTTGGTTGATTGGTCGGTTGCTTGATTGGTTGGTTGCTTGGTTGATTGGTCGGTTGGTTGCTTGATTGGTTGGTTGCTTGGTTGATTGGTCGGTTGCTTGATTGGTTATTAATCTCTCATGGACAGGACACTTAACATAAATGGTATTTGACTGAGTTATGTAATATTTTAGTTCTGGGTTTCTGAGATGAGTTGGTTGGTTGGTTGGTTCAGTCAGCCATTCAGTCATTCATTTAATACATGAATTCCTCTCCTGGTGGTTGTAGAAGCAAGCCTTGGTGGTCAGCGGTCCAACAGATGTCAGAAACAGAGAGTTGATCTTCCTGCAGTTCAGTCAGAACGAGACAGAAGAGGATTTTAGTGCCATCACATACATGCTCTTCGACAAATACAACGACCTGTCCGGGAGGTAATGCACTGGCCCAGTTTAACATAACGACCTGTCCGGGAGGTAATGCACTGGCCCAGTTTAATACAACGACCTGTCCGGGAGGTAATGCACTGGCCCAGTTTAATACAACGACCTGTCAGCCCAGTTTAATACAACGACCTGTCAGCCCAGTTTAATACAACGACCTGTCAGCCCAGTTTAATACAACGACCTGTCAGCCCAGTTTAATACAACGACCTGTCAGCCCAGTTTAACACAACGACCTGTCAGCCCAGTTTAACACAACGACCTGTCAGCCCAGTTTAATACAACGACCTGTCAGCCCAGTTTAATACAACGACCTGTCAGCCCAGTTTAATACAACGACCTGTCCGGGAGGTAATGCACTGGCCCAGTTTAACACAATGACCTGTCCGGGAGGTAATGCACTGGCCCAGTTTAATACCATGACCTGTCTGCCCAGTTTAACACAACGACCTGTCCGGGAGGTAATGCACTGGCCCAGTTTAATACAACGACCTGTCAGCCCAGTTTAATACAACGACCTGTCAGCCCAGTTTAATACAACGACCTGTCAGCCCAGTTTAATACAACGACCTGTCAGCCCAGTTTAACACAACGACCTGTCAGCCCAGTTTAACACAGTCAGCCCAGTTTAACACAACGACCTGTCAGCCCATTTTAACACAATGACCTGTCAGCCCAGTTTAATACAGTCAGCCCAGTTTAACACAACGACCTGTCAACCCAGTATAACACAGTCAGCCCAGTTTAATACAACGACCTGTCAGCCCAGTTTAATACAACGACCTGTCAGCCCAGTTTAACACAACGACCTGTCAGCCCAGTTTAATACAGTCAGCCCAGTTTAACACAACGACCTGTCAGCCCAGTTTAACACAGTCAGCCCAGTTTAATACAACGACCTGTCAGCCCAGTTTAATACAGTCAGCCCAGTTTAACACAACGACCTGTCAGCCCAGTTTAACACAACGACCTGTCAGCCCAGTTTAACACAACGACCTGTCAGCCCAGTTTAATACAACGACCTGTCAGCCCAGTTTAATACAACGACCTGTCAGCCCAGTTTAACACAACGACCTGTCAGCCCAGTTTAATACAACGACCTGTCAGCCCAGTTTAATACAACGACCTGTCAGCCCAGTTTAACACAACGACCTGTCAGCCCAGTTTAATACAGTCAGCCCAGTTTAACACAACGACCTGTCAGCCCAGTTTAACACAACGACCTGTCAGCCCAGTTTAACACAACGACCTGTCAGCCCAGTTTAACACAACGACCTGTCAGCCCAGTTTAATACAACGACCTGTCAGCCCAGTTTAATACAATGACCTGTCCGGGAGGTAATGCACTGGCCCAGTTTAATACAACGACCTGTCCGGGAGGTAATGCACTGGCCCAGTTTAATACAACGACCTGTCCGGGAGGTAATGCACTGGCCCAGTTTAACACAACGACCTGTCCGGGAGGTAATGCACTGGCCCAGTTTAACACAATGACCTGTCCGGGAGGTAATGCACTGGCCCAGTTTAACACAACGACCTGTCCGGGAGGTAATGCACTGGCCCAGTTTAATACAACGACCTGTCCGGGAGGTAATGATTAGTTAGGAACTCCTCTCACCTCCCCTTATCTAGGTCTTGATTGGACATGAATTGAAAGGCGATTAAAAAACACCAGCACAAACTCAGGCCTCAAGGAATAGAGTTTAAAATCCCTGGTTTAGAGTGTAATAGAGTTTAACATTTCTGGTTTAGAGTGTAATATTGTTTAAAATCCCTGGTTTAGAGTAATAGAGTTTTTAAATCCCTGGTTTAGAGTAATAGAGTTTTTAAATCCCTGGTTTAGAGTGTAATATAGTATATAATCTCTGGTTTAGAGTGTAATAGAGTTTTAAATCCCTGGTTTAGAGTGTAATAGAGTTTATAATCTCTGGTTTAGAGTGTAATAGAGTTTTAAATCCCTGGTTTAGAGTGTAATAGCGTGAAACCTACCTGTAATGAGATGTGCGTTACAACAACAACCGTTTTGCCCTCGACCTTCTGTTGTAGCGTGGATAAATCAGGGTTCATGCAGGACTGTGAGAGGAACTACTCCATGGCGACGTTCTCTGGAGGCTTCAGGACCTGGGTCAAGATGTCACTGGTCAGGACCTCTAGGAAGAAAAACGAGTCCATGGAGTTCCGGCAAGAGGTCAGTAATATCGTTTTGTAAACATTCAGGTTTCCTTAAATGTTGTCTATTTAAAAAATTTTTTTTTTTAATAAGATTAGCTAAATTATTAATTTTAGCATCTACTGTGGCAGAAAACATACAACATGTCGCACAAAGATGACATGTTCCTTGTTGTAGCTGGCATTATTTTATAACGACAGCTACAAAATGTTTTTTTTTTCTTCATCATGACAAAGTTATAGAAAAGTTGTCTGTTCTTCCCAGTCTAGTGTGGTCAAATATAATGACAAGAGGCCTGTGTCAGAGCAAAAAGCCATTCAGGTTTTCTTTGTTGTGTTTGAATGGAGGGATCCCTTTGTACAAGAAGTCAGAGATGTAAGTGAACACGTTCATATTGTATTATTAGAAAAGTATCTGACATCTTTCTATATTCTGTTTTATTCCATTCTATCCAATTCTAGTTTATCATATTCTATACTACTCGTGTAGTTATTTCTCCTATCTCCGTTCTGAGAGGAGGAGGGGGGAGGAGCCTATAACGAATCAATGAAATATTTGACCCATGGTTTCCTCCTCAGATTGTGACGGCCAATCCGTGGAATACCGTAGCCATCCTGTGTGGTGTGTTCATGGCTCTGTTCAAGGCGGCTAACTTTGCCAGTTTTAGTGTGAAATGGGTCATCAAGATTCGTAAGAGGCATCTGAGGAACAGAAACAGGGAACTGACCACATCGTCTCAGAGATACGTAGTAACTAATACGGACATTAATAGAATTGAAGAATAACTTTCATTTTTCCCCCCCATGAACGAACTTCTTTCAATCAATCAATGAGGCACCTGCTTTGAACTGTAAATACTGGTTATGGGCAGCGTTTTTATTTAAAAATGTTGTTTTGGGATCATCATATCACATTTTGTATGTTTTAAGTATAGATGAGATTGTAACGTATCTGATTTTAGACAACTCAACTAAAGGTCAAATTCACAATGATTTTTATTCCTTTATACTACATACGTCATTTTTAGCGTTACAAAATGTGACTGTGAAAATAGGATTGTAAAATGTATTTATGAATGTTATGAAACTGGTTTATACCATGAACTACTGACATGAACTACTGACATCAACTACTGACATCAACTACTGACATGAACAACTGACATCAACTACTGACATCAACTACTGACATCAACTACTGACATGAACTACTGACATGAACTACTGACATGAACTACTGACATGAACTACTGACATGAACTACTGACATGAACTACTGACATGAACTACTGACATCAACTACTGACATCAACTACTGACATGAACTACTGACATGAACTACTGACATGAACTACTGACATGAACTACTGACATGAACTACTGACATGAACTACTGACATGAACTACTGACATCAACTACTGACATCAACTACTGACATCAACTACTGACATCAACTACTGACATCAACTACTGATATGAACTACTGACATCAACTACTGACATCAACTACTGACATCAACTACTGACATCAACTACTGATATGAACTACTGACATCAACTACTGACATCAACTACTGACATCAACTACTGACATGAACAACTGACATCAACTACTGACATCAACTACTGACATGAACTACTGACATGAACTACTGACATCAACTACTGACATGAACTACTGACATGAACTACTGACATCAACTACTGACATGAACTACTGACATCAACTACTGACATGAACTACTGACATCAACTACTGACATGAACTACTGACATGAACTACTGACATGAACTACTGACATGAACTACTGACATGAACTACTGACATGAACTACTGACATGAACTACTGACATCAACTACTGACATCAACTACTGACATCAACTACTGACATCAACTACTGACATCAACTACTGATATGAACTACTGACATCAACTACTGACATCAACTACTGACATCAACTACTGACATGTAAGCCAAAGGGAACTCCCTCAGTTTACCTTCCATAACATTCTTAAATCTGAGTTTCAATTGAGCAGTGAGATGTTTTAAAAGGTGGTTTTTTTTTTGAATAACTTAAATTCTTAAGTATCATATCACCTCTAAATTACTGGATATTTTATGTATATACTGTATATAAAAAAAACAAACAATGAGTAATACTTACCAAATGTGGACTATGATGCAATTGCTTATTTGTTTGTTTTTCCGTTGTTTGTTTCCTTTTTTTTTATACAAAGAATGGGTGAATCTAGAACAAAGGAGTCAATCTCACTGGATGACTCATACGACTGAACGACTGACTCATACGACTGAACGACTGACTCATACGACTGAACGACTGACTCATACGACTGAACGACTGACTCATACGACTGAACGACTGACTCATACGACTGAACGACTGACTCATACGACTGAACGACTGACTCATACGACTGAACGACTGACTCATACGACTGAACGACTGACTCATACGACTGAACGACTGACTCATACGACTGAACGACTGACTCATACGACTGAACGACTGACTCATACGACTGAACGACTGACTCATACGACTGAACGACTGACTCATACGACTGAACGACTGACTCATACGACTGAACGACTGACTCATACGACTGAACGACTGACTCATACGACTGAACGACTGACTCATACGACTGAACGACTGACTCATACGACTGAACGACTGACTCATACGACTGAACGACTGACTCATACGACTGAACGACTGACTCATACGACTGAACGACTGACTCATACGACTGAACAACGGACTCATACGCCTGAACAACTGACTGTTACTGAACCCAGAGTAATAGTCTATTACTGTTTTCTTTGCGTCTACACACTAGGCAAATATTTACGAATACCACCTCATCCTGCCTGTGGGCTTTCTACTTTATTTACACATCTTGGAAAAACTGGACTGATCAACAAGCACCTGGGATTTACTTGAAATTGTGTAGAGCTTTTATTGTGGAATAAAACCATTTGCTGTGCAAATTGATTGTGTTTAGTCACTTTCTATGACCATGCGCCCCAAATCCACTATAAGATTCTGCAAAACATACTTGCCACTGTACCTACATCAACGTCCTGGCCTTCATTCATAAGCAGTCAGTTGTTGGTTAACAAATGATTTATATACAGTATACACTAGATGACTACTTTGGGGGGAGGGGGGTGCTGTTGAAGCCACCGTGCCGCCATCTTGGAACTCCCCCATCGTAGTAACAAGTATTTAGGAATCTATAGAAATCCATTTATGAATGTCTACATTCGTCTTTGCCACATTTCTTCTATTACAGACACCTTCATTCATACTTTTAAATTATATTATGTGAGCTAAACATAACATTTAAAAAAATCCTTTCTAAAGTATATACTTAAATACATGTAATTTTGTCCTTGAAATATTTCATTGAAATACTGTAAAATTCTATTCATTCCTATGGAGGACTGCTCCTACTGGGAAGTACCAATATGGCCGACCTGGTGGCTTCAATCCCATCAGTACCCTGGGTTGGGGAGTAATAGATGACATGTAATCTGTCACATGTAAGGGATTACAAAAAAGATTGGTAACTGTAATCCGTTATGTTACCAGCAAAAATATTGTAATCAGATTACAGATTCTTTTTGAAAAACTAGATGATTACTTCGAGGATTTTTTGCAAAAAAATATTTTGACACTTCTCTGTTTTCTCAATGACATTCAAATAAGCATTGAAGAAAGGCGCAAGTTTAAGTTTGTTCCACCTGAGCGAGTTTGACCACCAATCAGAAAACCACTAAAATGACACACCAAATGATGACCACCAATCAGAAACCACTATGATGACACACCAAATGATGACCACCAGTCAGAGACCACTATGATGACACACCAAATGATGACCACCAATCAGAAACCACTATGATGACACACCAAATGATGACCACCAATCAGAAACCACTATGATGACACACCAAATGATGACCACCAGTCAGAGACCACTATGATGACACACCAAATGATGACCACCAATCAGAAACCACTATGATGACACACCAAATGATGACCCCCAATCAGAAACCACTATGATGACACACCAAATGATGACCACCAATCAGAAACCACTATGATGACACACCAAATGATGACCACCAATCAGAAACCACTATGATGACACACCAAATGATGACCACCAATCAGAAACCACTATGATGACACACCAAATGATGACCACCAATCAGAAACCACTATGATGACACACCAAATGATGACCACCAATCAGAAACCACTATGATGACACACCAAATGTGTTTGATGGACTGCGGGAAAAGAGCAGGAATATACTTTTTTTGTAGGCTACAAAATGTATTGTACAAAATAAGTGTGCAAAGCCGCCTTCGAGGGAAAGGGTGGCTACTTTGAATAATCTCAAATATAAAATACATTTCAGGTTTGTTTATCACTTTTTTGGTTACTTTCTGAATGGATCCTTTGTTTGCTATTGGGCATGAATCTGTAGTGTTTTCATGTATGTATTTATTATTTTGATGGTTAAATCTCTTAGTGTTGTATTGGCATCCTGGCATCCCCTAATCTACATTGACACACCCATGCACACACACACACACGCAGATATGCACCCACTCATGCATACACACACTTGCACTTCTACACTTGCATATATTCAACCATACACACACACACACACACACACACACACACACACACACACACACACACACACACACACACACACACACACACGCAGATATGCACCCACTCATGCATACACACACTTGCACTTCTACACTTGCATATATTCAACCATACACACACACACACACACACACACACACACACACACACACACACACACACACACACACACACACACACACACACACACACACTTTCCACCCACACCCGTCCGTTTAAAACATGTATATGTTATAATATAACGTCTGTTCCGCCATCGTGTCTCAAAGAGTAATTCTATGAGTTATTATTTCCATACCATATTTTTAATTAATTGTTTCTTTCCAATTGGTTATTTGTGGTCCCAGCTGTTTAAGCCAGTTTCTTTCTAGTTATCTGTTTAAACGCTGTTAATCTCATAATTCTGAAGAGGTATATGTGTTCAGAGTAGAGGAACAATGCATGAGGGGTTCTCCCCTCAGAGTATTTGTTCTGGATTTAGAGAAAGCGCCAAACGTTTGACAGTATCATCCAATACTTTGTATACTTCAATCCAGAAATGATTGAGGACTGGGCAGGAATATAATATGTGAGTTAGCTCTGCTCTCCCTACAGTAAAGCCAGCAACTTGGTGTGATATCACGGTTGTATTTTCATTGTATTATAGGAGTTTCCCAAGAATATTACCTCCTCCAAAGTAGAGAGTTGGTTATCTTGGACGTGTTTCTTGATATGTCCTCTCAGTCCTCTTTGGTTATTACTATTTGCAGCTCATCTTCCCAATTAGTTACCACTGTAATATTCTCATATTTGATTTCTTCTTGGATAATTCTGTATATGTCCCCCAGCACATTCTTAGCATTTACTTGGTTATAGGTCTTTGTTATGTTTAATTAAAGGATGTATATCACTACGGGTTTTATTACGTTCCACTGCTTTAGTAAGACTTTTTACTTGTAAATAATTTTAAAACTGAGAGTTCTGGATGTTGCACTTTTTTGATAGATTCTCAATTCTATTCAATCAAATAAGCCTCACATAGTAAATTAGCAATTACATTTTTTGCTTAACAATTTCGACACTCTCTCTCGTTGAATTCAACACAAAAATTGCACACTTTTTGGGATTATTTTCATGGACAGATTTTGGGTTGAATGAAACCAAAGATTTTATAACTAAACCAAGATAACCCACAGCCTGTCGTTTCAAACGGAAACAAATGAGTCATAGTGGGCAGAACAAGCAACGAGGTGGGCAGAGCCAAGCACGATTTAGCGAGAACCTATTGGTTCGTTCTGTCATGTATTTGCATATTTCCGTTAGAGAGCGCCTACTCTGCGAAGTGCGCTTGTGCTTTTGCGTCCCTTCTAAACAATGCGAATTTTAAAAAAGTCTAACCGGGTAAAGCCTGTCGTAACATATTTTAGTTTTTGGAAAAGAAAACTGTATTGAGATTAAATATTTAATCGATGAGAAAATTAGTAAAATGTTCGAATACATCCAATCTTCTCCCCACTGATTTTGGTATTGGCCATATTTGGTAGTGAGGGGAAATGCCAAGCAGAAGCTTCAAATAGATACATCCGGTGAAATATTTGTCTCATTGTTTTATCTGTGGTAAAAACCTTTTTGGCTTCGCGTCTTCACGGCCCGGTCCACATCTGGGAGGGTCAACCGGGTCGATGCAGCGACAAGACGGGAAGTGGATGAACTTGCGCCACTAAACGAGATATTTTCACAGGTATTCTTGCTAAATGTACATGCGTTTATCTACATACACACAGTTATAACTTAAATGAGAAGAGTTTTGGGTCAGTTTTGAAGAACTGCCGTGAGAACAGTGCTTTTGTTTCCTTGCTAGATAGAAGTAACGTTAGCTAATGTAGCTAGTTAGACATACATATTTTAGCTAACGATAGCTAGCTAGCTAACGGTATGTAGTTAGTAGCTAACCTCATGCGTATACAAACAACAATATAGTAAGTAGCTAATATATTTACATTTGTGTCTGAAGTAGTTACGTTGGCTAGCCACTTGTTCGCCAGATTAGTTAGCTAGTTGTGAACAGAGCCATGTGTACGGAAAGGCTCCATCCTAAACAAGGCTAGCTTGCTAGCAAAACAATGGACTGGATATGGCAGGTGTTTGTTGATAGCGACGCAACGCATGTATTGACAACCCACGCCCCCCCACACACACAAACACACAAAACAATGGCGATTTTAGCGTGTCAGTCTTGGTTGGCAAACGATTTTTTCTTTTTTTAGGTACATGTCATTAAAGCCAGTACACAATACAACACATTATTTACACTATAACGGTGACGAACGGTGCCCACCAACTGTTAGGGTATACATAAAGCTGTCCCAACAGCAGACCTTTTTTTTGTTCAGCACCATGGAGTGAATCCTTACCACTGCTACATCTTAATATCAGCAGAGCCTTTTCTGGCAGTGAAACAGTTAGTTCAGCTTCATTTACTGCCTTTGAAAGAAACATAGCTGATATGGCTGACTTGTTTAAACAAATGTGGTTTCTACTGACAATTGAGATTTACAAACTATGGCATAAGGGGATGAGGAGCAGATAAGAGGCAATCTGTAATTTCGATTAAGAAATTAATGGCCGAACTAGGACGGACTTAGTCAATATAACTAGTTGTACAGCGACAGAATTCAGAACATGAGCCGTTCTTACAGTATTCTCCCGGTACACCAAGTCATAACTGCGGGATAAATAAAGGGGGCTTATAAGCAGACATTGAAAGCTCTTACAATATTCCGTGATTACGTTTATCTTAAACAGGCGATAGGCTAGACGTGCACCACCAATTCAGAACAGTAGGCTAAGTTATGAGGGGGAAATGGACCAAATTATTAGGGTGAGGCACATGGGCTACTAACAGCTTACTACACAACATACACTTAGTATTACTATCTTAGCTACAGTATACATATCTCCCTGGCATATTACATCATATATGCAGCAGCATACAATGCATATTTGGACTCCCCTTGTTGTGCTGTGCTCACTTGAACAGGAAGGTGGCACGCGGTCCTTCTTGTGGGCAAATTTTGTCAGCAAATTGTGGCATTCTCTGGATATATGGTGCTTTCAAGACAATTGGGAACTCTGGGGTGGGGACGGGGGGATGACACAATGTTGAATCATGACGTCAGGGATCTTCAGGTTGGAGATCTAGAAAGAGGCCAGAGTTGCCGACTTGGAATACCGAGTCGGAAGACCGTTTTCTTCCCCAGAGTTCCCAGAAGTCATGCAGGATTGACAGCATGACCAATGTTCTCAATCTTTTCTGGCTGATGGTGTTGCATGTGAATGTTTATCCTTTTAAGCTTGGAAAAGAGACCCTTACACACAGCAGGGTATTGATTGCTTTGCAGTTAGCCACTGATTCCTTCCAAACCACTCCACGTTGAATTTGCGATTTCCAACTTGTTGTGTAATGTTTATCCAATGGCCGAGATTTTGAAAGTATGATGTTGACGTGATCAGCTACGGTAGTGTGATTTGACCTCCATTTTTATCTGTGGCCAATGACCTTGACCATTCTTGGATGGGCACTTTTAATGTAACTACGGCAGCACCCAAGGGGCTTGAATGTTTGAGCTCTACCCTTAGATTTTGCAGTGATGGGGTGTCCCCATGAGTGACAGAACACTGAGCCAATCACGGCACAACTAGAGAACATTACCAACCCCTATGCTCTGTTTTTTTCTGCATTGCTGCCAACCACCACCACCACCACAGAAAGCAGCTAGACTGAAACACCTGTATTTTGGAGCTGCTTTACTCAAGAAAACAAAAGAGACCATGTTTGTATGCGGCTTTATTAACTCAATTATTATTATTTATTTTTTTACATTGTTTTCAAACTGATACGTGACATCTATTAAGGCCAAAATAAACAAGCAAAACAGGCAATAATAAACTAAAATCTTTATTTTTTTTAATAGCCAAACATGTCAAAGCCCTGAATGACGGGTCGCTACTGCGCACACACACAGCTAGTTAGCAAACTACTAAGGTTTGTCTGATGAATCAGGCTGTAATACACAATGAATTGGTATACATCCTGAAACTAGATAAAGTTAATTGTATATTTGATATTCGGTTTTTACCTCTGTGGTAAACTGAACCATATACAGTGCCTTCAGAAAGTACTCATACCCCGGGACTTTTTCCACATTTTGTTGTTACAGCCTGAATTTAAGATGTTTTGTCAATGGCCTACACACAATACCCCATAATGACATCACAATACCCCATAATGACATCACAATACCCCATAATGACATCACAATACCCCATAATGTCAAAGTGAAATAGTTTTTCGCCATAAAAAAAAATGTAAATAATAAAAGTTTTTAAAAAAGTTGAAATTTCTTGTCAATAAGTATTCAAGCCCTTTGTTATGGTAATCCTAAATAAGTTCAGGGGTCAAAATTAGCATAAGTTGCATAGGTTTTTGACCCCACACATAGAATTATCATTAAGGTCCCTTAGTCGAGCAGTGAATTTCAAACACACAAGACCAGAGAGGTTTTCCAATTTCCTCACAAAGAAGGGCACCTATTGGTAGCTGGGTAAAAAGCAGACATTGAATATCCCTTTGAGCATGGTGAAGTTATTAATTACAATGTTGATGGTGTATTAAAATACCCATTCACTACAAAGATACAGGCGTTCTTCCTAAGGAAGGAAACTGCTTAGCGATTTCACCATGGAGGTCAATGGTAACTTTAAAACAGTTACAGAGTTTAATGGCTGTGATAGGAGAAAACTGAGGATGGATCAACAACATTGTAGTTACCCCACAATACTAACCTAAATGACAGAGTGAGAAGAAGGAAACTTGTTACAGGTACAAAATATCCCTGGCCTCCCAAAGGGCACTGCGGTCTAAGGCACTGCATCGCTGTGTTGCAGCGTCACTACAGCCTGTGGTTCGATCCTCTACTTGACTAATCGCGCTCTAGCGACTCTTTGTGGCGCGTCACAACCGGCTGACTTCGGTCGTCAGTTGAACAGTGTTTCCTCTCATTGGTGTTGCTGGCTTCCGGGTTAGGGGAGGGTTTGGCCAGGGGCGGGCTTTACATGGCTCATCGCCCTCTAGCGCCCCCTTGTGGCAGGCCGTGCACCTGCAAGCTGACTCCGGTCATCAGTTGACACATTGGTGCTGCTGGCTTCCGGGTTAAGCGAGCGGGTGTTAAGAAGCGTGGTTAGGCGGGTCATGTTTCGGGGGACGCATGACTCTACCTTCGCCTCTCCTGAGCCCGTTGGGGAGTTGAAGCGACGAGACAAGCTAATAATCACGAAATTGGAAAAAAATACATAAGACATACTAATATTCCAAAACATTCTTCCTGTTTGCAACAAGGAACTCAAGTAAAACTACAAAACATGTGACAAAGCAATTGTTCCTGGAGAGATACTGTCCTGTGGGTTTTCCCTCCAACCCTGTTCCTGGAGAGAGACCGTCCTGTGGGTTTTCCCTCCAACCCTGTTCCTGGAGAGATACCGTCCTGTGGGTTTTCCCTCCAACCCTGTTCCTGGAGAGATACCGTCCTGTGGGTTTTCACTCCAACCCTGTTCCTGGAGAGAGACCGTCCTGTGGGTTTGAACTCTAACCCTGTTCCTGGAGAGGGGTTGGAATTGTTCTCTCCACCAGCTTCTCCACCAGCCCTGCTGTCTGGCTCTAGAGCTGTTCTATCACCAGGTCATCCAAATGGCACCCTATTCCCTATGTAGTGCACTACTTTTAACCACAACTGGCACCCTATTCCCTATGTAGTGCAGTAATTTGTAACAGCAGTGCACTATATATAGGGAAAATTACCATTTGATATGTACTCTGAGTCTGGAATTAGGCTAGTGTGAACTCTGTGGCACTCTGTGGACTGGCAGAGTCTGTGCTGTAGGGCTGGCATTCAGGGGAGGCCAGATTGGGTTAGGGTTGGGTGGTGATCTTAAGCATGTTGAGGAAGAGCCAGCTAGACGTGGGCGGTGGGAAAGAGCTGACCTCCGCTCCCCTCTGTCCCAGCTGATGGGGGCAGAGATGACCTCCGCTCCCCTCTGTCCCAGCTGATGGGGGCAGAGATGACCTCCGCTCCCCTCTGTCCCAGCTGATGGGGGCAGAGATGACCTCCGCTCCCCTCTGTCCCAGCTGATGGGGGCAGAGATGACCTCCGCTCCCCTCTGTCCCAGCTGATGGGGGCAGAGATGACCTCCGCTCCCCTCTGTCCCAGCTGATGGGGCAGAGATGACCTCCGCTCCCATCTGTCCCAGCTGATGGGGGCAGAGATGACCTCCGCTCCCATCTGTCCCAGCTGATGGGGGCAGAGATGACCTCCGCTCCCCTCTGTCCCAGCTGATGGGGGCAGAGATGACCTCCGCTCCCATCTGTCCCAGCTGATGGGGGCAGAGATGACCTCCGCTCCCCTCTGTCCCAGCTGATGGGGGCAGAGATGACCTCCGCTCCCATCTGTCCCAGCTGATGGTGGCAGAGATGACCTCCGCTCCCCTCTGTCCCAGCTGATGGGGGCAGAGATGACCTCCGCTCCCCTCTGTCCCAGCTGATGGGCCTTTGCCAGTCAAGTCTCATATGCACACACACACTCTGCTGGGGCTTTGGGCAGTCAGAGGATAGCTGGTCACTGGCAGCAGTCCTGCATGCTTGTACGTAACATAATATAGTCCACATGTATTTGGGCAGCTGACGTTTATATATAATTGAGGCAGCCGTGTTATACAAACAATTTGCACAGTGTCAGTTCAGTCAGTGAAGCTTTCAATATCTATATATTTTTATATCGACTGTTTTCAATCATTCTCCTTTTAACTGTTTTTTCTCCCAACAGTACGTAATGGCCTGATTTATTTTTTTGAAACCCATCACCAATATCCAACATGGGGAGAGAAAGGAAGTGTATTCTCTGTCAGATCGTTTACAGCTCCAAACAGGTAAAAAACTTTTCAAAGCCTCCTGGAAAGAAATTGAGTCATATAAAACATTTTTTTTATAGCGCTTTTCTAAAACCTTAAAGACGTTGCTTTCATCACCATGACCTTTTTGTTGTGATAAATGTCATGTCTTTAGGTGTGAATGGTTTGTGTTCTTGTGTCTCCAGGAGATGGATGAGCATATGAAGAGTATGCTGCATCATCGGGAACTGGAGAACCTTAAGGGCCGGTGAGAACTACTGCTGAACTTACACGAACTTACCCGTGTACTGAACTTACCCATGTACTGAACTTACCCTAACTTACCCATGTGCTGAACTTACCCATGTGCTGAACTTACACAACTTACCTGTGTTCTGAACTTACCCTAACTTACCCGTGTACTGAACTTACCCATGCACTGAACTTACCCTAATTTCCCATGCACTGAACTTACCCTAACTTACCCATGTACTGACCTTACCCTAACCTACCCTAACTTACCCATGTACTGAACTTACCCTAACCTACCCCAACTTACCCATGTACTGAACTTACCCTAACTTACCCATGCACTGAACTTACCCTAACTTACCCATGTACTGAACTGACCCATGTACTGAACTTACCCTAACTCACCCATGTACTGAACTTACCCATGTACTGAACTTACCCTAACTCACCCATGTACTGAACTTACCCATGTACTGAACTTACCCTAACTCACCCATGTACTGAACTTACCCATGTACTGAACTTACCCTAACTTACCCATGTACTGAACTTACCCCAACTTACCCATGTACTGAACTTACCCTAACTTACCCATGTACTGAACTGACCCATGTACTGAACTGACCCATGTACTGAACTTACCCTAACTCACCCATGTACTGAACTTACCCATGTACTGAACTTACCCTAACTCACCCATGTACTGAACTTACCCTAACTTACCCATGTACTGACCTTACCCTAACCTACCCTAACTTACCCATGTACTGAACTTACCCTAACCTACCCCAACTTACCCATGTACTGAACTTACCCCAACTTACCCATGCACTGAACTTACCCCAACTTACCCATGTACTGAACTTACCCTAACTCACCCATGTACTGAACTTACCCATGTACTGAACTTACCCTAACTTACCCATGTACTGAACTTACCCTAACTTACCCATGTACTGAACTTACCCCAACTTACCCATGTACTGAACTTACCCTAACTTACCCATGTACTGAACTGACCCATGTACTGAACTGACCCATGTACTGAACTTACCCTAACTCACCCATGTACTGAACTTACCCATGTACTGAACTTACCCATGCACTGAACTTACCCATGTACTGAACTTACCCTAACTCACCCATGTACTGAACTTACCCTAACTTACCCATGTACTGACCTTACCCTAACCTACCCTAACTTACCCATGTACTGAACTTACCCTAACCTACCCCAACTTACCCATGTACTGAACTTACCCCAACTTACCCATGCACTGAACTTACCCTAACTTACCCATGTACTGAACTGACCCATGTACTGAACTTACCCTAACTCACCCATGTACTGAACTTACCCATGTACTGAACTTACCCTAACTTACCCATGCACTGAACTTACCCATATACTGAACTTACCCTAACTCACCCATGTACTGAACTGACCCATGTACTGAACTGACCCATGTACTGAACTTACCCTAACTCACCCATGTACTGAACTTACCCATGCACTGAACTTACCCATGTACTGAACTTACCCTAACTCACCCATGCACTGAACTTACCCTAACTTACCCATGCACTGAACTTACCCTAACTCACCCATGTACTGAACTGACCCATGTACTGAACTTACCCTAACTCACCCATGTACTGAACTTACCCTAACTTACCCATGCACTGAACTTACCCATGTACTGAACTTACCCTAACTCACCCATGTACTGAACTTACCCTAACTTACCCATGTACTGACCTTACCCTAACCTACCCTAACTTACCCATGTACTGAACTTACCCTAACCTACCCTAACTTACCCATGTACTGAACTTACCCTAACCTACCCCAACTTACCCATGTACTGAATTTACCCTAACTTACCCATGTACTGAACTTACCCTAACTTACCCATGTACTGAACTTACCCTAACTTACCCATGTACTGAACTTACCCCAACTTACCCATGTACTGAACTTACCCTAACTGACCCATGTACTGAACTGACCCATGTACTGAACTGACCCATGTACTGAACTTACCCTAACTCACCCATGTACTGAACTTACCCATGTACTGAACCTACCCTAACTTACCCATGCACTGAACTTACCCATGTACTGAACTTACCCTAACTCACCCATGTACTGAACTTACCCTAACTCACCCATGTACTGACCTTACCCTAACCTACCCTAACTTACCCATGTACTGAACTTACCCTAACCTACCCCAACTTACCCATGTACTGAACTTACCCTAACTTACCCATGTACTGAACTTACCCCAACTTACCCATGTACTGAACTGACCCATGTACTGAACTGACCCATGTACTGAACTTACCCTAACTCACCCATGTACTGAACTTACCCATGTACTGAACTTACCCTAACTTACCCATGCACTGAACTTACCCATGTACTGAACTTACCCTAACTCACCCATGCACTGAACTTACCCTAACTTACCCATGCACTGAACTTACCCTAACTCACCCATGTACTGAACTTACCCTAACTTACCCATGCACTGAACTTACCCATGTACTGAACTTACCCTAACTCACCCATGTACTGAACTTACCCTAACTTACCCATGTACTGACCTTACCCTAACCTACCCTAACTTACCCATGTACTGAACTTACCCTAACCTACCCCAACTTACCCATGTACTGAACTTACCCTAACTTACCCATGTACTGAACTTACCCTAACTTACCCATGTACTGAACTGACCCATGTACTGAACTGACCCATGTACTGAACTTACCCTAACTCACCCATGTACTGAACTTACCCATGTACTGAACCTACCCTAACTTACCCATGCACTGAACTTACCCATGTACTGAACTTACCCTAACTCACCCATGTACTGAACTTACCCTAACTCACCCATGTACTGAACTTACCCTAACTTACCCATGTACTGACCTTACCCTAACCTACCCTAACTTACCCATGTACTGAACTTACCCTAACCTACCCCAACTTACCCATGTACTGAACTTACCCTAACTTACCCATGTACTGAACTGACCCATGTACTGAACTGAACCATGTACTGAACTTACCCATGTACTGAACTTACCCTAACTTACCCATGCACTGAACTTACCCATGTACTGAACTTACCCTAACTCACCCATGTACTGAACTGACCCATGTACTGAACTGACCCATGTACTGAACTTACCCTAACTCACCCATGTACTGAACTTACCCATGTACTGAACTTACCCTAACTTACCCATGCACTGAACTGACCCATGTACTGAACTGTCCCATGTACTGAACTTACCCTAACTCACCCATGCACTGAACTTACCCATGCACTGAACTTACCCATGTACTGAACTTACCCTAACTCACCCATGCACTGAACTTACCCTAACTTACCCATGCACTGAACTTACCCTAACTCACCCATGTACTGAACTGACCCATGTACTGAACTTACCCTAACTCACCCATGTACTGAACTTACCCTAACTTACCCATGCACTGAACTTACCCATGTACTGAACTTACCCTAACTCACCCATGTACTGAACTTACCCTAACTTACCCATGTACTGACCTTACCCTAACCTACCCTAACTTACCCATGTACTGAACTTACCCTAACCTACCCTAACTTACCCATGTACTGAACTTACCCTAACTTACCCATGTACTGAACTTACCCTAACTTACCCATGTACTGAACTTACCCTAACTTACCCATGTACTGAACTTACCCCAACTTACCCATGTACTGAACTTACCCTAACTGACCCATGTACTGAACTGACCCATGTACTGAACCTACCCTAACTTACCCATGCACTGAACTTACCCATGTACTGAACTTACCCTAACTCACCCATGTACTGAACTTACCCTAACTCACCCATGTACTGACCTTACCCTAACCTACCCTAACTTACCCATGTACTGAACTTACCCTAACCTACCCCAACTTACCCATGTACTGAACTTACCCCAACTTACCCATGTACTGAACTGACCCATGTACTGAACTTACCCTAACTCACCCATGTACTGAACTTACCCATGTACTGAACTGACCCATGTACTGAACTTACCCTAACTCACCCATGTACTGAACTTACCCATGTACTGAACTTACCCTAACTTACCCATGCACTGAACTTACCCATGTACTGAACTTACCCTAACTCACCCATGCACTGAACTTACCCTAACTTACCCATGCACTGAACTTACCCTAACTCACCCATGTACTGAACTTACCCATGTACTGAACTTACCCTAACTTACCCATGCACTGAACTTACCCATGTACTGAACTTACCCTAACTCACCCATGCACTGAACTTACCCTAACTTACCCATGCACTGAACTTACCCTAACTCACCCATGTACTGAACTTACCCTAACTTACCCATGTACTGAACTGACCCATGTACTGAACTGACCCATGTACTGAACTTACCCTAACTCACCCATGTACTGAACTTACCCATGTACTGAACTTACCCTAACTTACCCATGCACTGAACTTACCCATGTACTGAACTTACCCTAACTCACCCATGTACTGAACTTACCCTAACTTACCCATGTACTGAACTGACCCATGTACTGAACTGACCCATGTACTGAACTTACCCTAACTCACCCATGTACTGAACTTACCCATGTACTGAACCTACCCTAACTTACCCATGCACTGAACTTACCCATGTACTGAACTTACCCTAACCTACCCCAACTTACCCATGTACTGAACTTACCCTAACTTACCCATGTACTGAACTTACCCTAACTTACCCATGTACTGAACTGACCCATGTACTGAACTGACCCATGTACTGAACTTACCCTAACTCACCCATGTACTGAACTTACCCATGTACTGAACCTACCCTAACTTACCCATGCACTGAACTTACCCATGTACTGAACTTACCCTAACTCACCCATGTACTGAACTTACCCTAACTCACCCATGTACTGAACTTACCCTAACTTACCCATGTACTGACCTTACCCTAACCTACCCTAACTTACCCATGTACTGAACTTACCCTAACCTACCCCAACTTACCCATGTACTGAACTTACCCTAACTTACCCATGTACTGAACTGACCCATGTACTGAACTGACCCATGTACTGAACTTACCCTAACTCACCCATGTACTGAACTTACCCATGTACTGAACTTACCCTAACTTACCCATGCACTGAACTTACCCATGTACTGAACTTACCCTAACTCACCCATGCACTGAACTTACCCTAACTTACCCATGCACTGAACTTACCCTAACTCACCCATGTACTGAACTGACCCATGTACTGAACTCACCCATGTACTGAACTTACCCATGTACTGAACTTACCCTAACTCACCCATGTACTGAACTTACCCATGTACTGAACTTACCCTAACTTACCCATGCACTGAACTTACCCATGTACTGAACTTACCCTAACTCACCCATGTACTGAACTAACCTAACTTACCCATGTACTGAACTTACCCTAACTTACCCATGTACTGAACTTACCCTAACTTACCCATGTACTGAACTTACCCTAACTCACCTATGTACTGAACTTACCCTAACTCACCCATGTACTGAACTGACCCATGTACTGAACTTACCCTAACTCACCCATGTACTGAACTTACCCATGTACTGAACTTACCCTAACTCACCCATGTACTGAACTTACCCATGTACTGAACTTACCCTAACTTACCCATGCACTGAACTTACCCATGTACTGAACTTACCCTAACTCACCCATGTACTGAACTTACCCTAACTTACCCATGTACTGAACTTACCCTAACTTACCCATGTACTGAACTTACCCTAACTCACCTATGTACTGAACTTACCCTAACTCACCCATGTACTGAACTTACCCTAACTCACCCATGTACTGAACTTACCCTAACTCACCCATGTACTGAACTTACCCATGTACTGAACTTACCCTAACTCACCCATGTACTGAACTTACCCTAACTTACCCATGTACTGAACTTACCCTAACTTACCCATGTACTGAACTTACCCTAACTCACCTATGTACTGAACTTACCCTAACTCACCTATGTACTGAACTTACCCTAACTCACCCATGTACTGAACTTACCCTAACTCACCCATGTACTGAACTTACCCTAACTCACCCATGTACTGAACTTACCCTAACTCACCCATGTACTGAACTTACCCATGTACTGAACTTACCCTAACTCACCCATGCACTGAACTTACCCTAACTTACCCATGCACTGAACTTACCCTAACTCACCCATGTACTGAACTGACCCATGTACTGAACTTACCCTAACTCACCCATGTACTGAACTTACCCATGTACTGAACTTACCCTAACTCACCCATGTACTGAACTTACCCATGTACTGAACTTACCCTAACTTACCCATGCACTGAACTTACCCATGTACTGAACTTACCCTAACTTACCCATGTACTGAACTTACCCTAACTCACCTATGTACTGAACTTACCCTAACTCACCCATGTACTGAACTTACCCATGCACTGAACTTACCCTAACTCACCCATGTACTGAACTGACCCATGTACTGAACTTACCCTAACTCACCCATGTACTGAACTTACCCATGTACTGAACTTACCCTAACTCACCCATGTACTGAACTTACCCATGTACTGAACTTACCCTAACTTACCCATGCACTGAACTTACCCATGTACTGAACTTACCCTAACTCACCCATGTACTGAACTTACCCTAACTTACCCATGTACTGAACTTACCCTAACTTACCCATGTACTGAACTTACCCTAACTCACCCATGTACTGAACTTACCCTAACTCACCCATGTACTGAACTTACCCTAACTCACCCATGTACTGAACTTACCCTAACTCACCCATGTACTGAACTTACCCATGTACTGAACTTACCCTAACTTACCCATGTACTGAACTTACCCTAACTCACCCATGTATTGAACTTACCCTAACTCACCCATGTATTGAACTTACCCTAACTCACCCATGTACTGAACTTACCCTAACTCACCCATGCACTGAACTTACCCTAACTCACCTATGTATTGAACTTACCCTAACTCACCCATGTATTGAACTTACCCTAACTCACCCATGTATTGAACTTACCCTAACTCACCCATGTATTGAACTTACCCTAACTCACCCATGTACTGAACTTACCCTAACTCACCCATGTACTGAACTTACCCTAACTCACCCATGTACTGAACTTACCCTAACTTACCCATGTACTGACCTTACCCTAACCTACCCCAACTTACCCATGTACTGAACTTACCCTAACCTACCCCAACTTACCCATGTACTGAACTTACCCTAACTCACCCATGTACTGAACTTACCCTAACTCACCCATGTACTGAACTTACCCTAACTCACCCATGTACTGAACTTACCCTAACTCACCCATGTACTGAACTTACCCTAACTCACCCATGTACTGAACTTACCCTAACTCACCCATGTATTGAACTTACCCTAACTCACCCATGTATTGAACTTACCCATCTACAGGTGCTCAAATTGTTGCACATTTAGCCTCATTTTTCCTGCAGAGTTGGATTAGGTTTTCTTCAGATGAATGAATTCCCACAACAGGAGATGATGCTGCAACTCCTGTCAAGTCTTGTAATCACGAAAACCTTCCAGCACTTGACATTGGTCACGTGTGTGATTGGTCACGTGTGTGATTGGTCACGCGTGTGATTGGTCACGTGTGCCCAGCCTAGCATTATCTGGAAAATGGGTAGGGGCATAGCTGCCACAACTATGGCATATATTTATATATAGATACAATCAGACTCGAACAACAGTCTCAGACCAGCTGCCTGGAACAACTGGCCCGGACCTACTGATGACTGGAACAACAGTCTCAGACCAGCTGATGACTGGAACAACAGTCTCAGACCAGCTGATGACTGGAACAACAGTCTCAGACCAGCTGATGACTGGAACAACAGTCTCAGACCAGCTGATGACTGGAACAGCAGTCTCAGACCAGCTGATGACTGGAACAGCAGTCTCAGACCAGCTGATGACTGGAACAACAGTCTCAGACCAGCTGATGACTGGAACAGCAGTCTCAGACCAGCTGATGACTGGAACAGCAGTCTCAGACCAGCTGATGACTGGAACAACAGTCTCAGACCAGCTGATGACTGGAACAACAGTCTCAGACCAGCTGATGACTGGAACAACAGTCTCAGACCAGCTGATGACTGGCACAACAGTCTCAGACCAGCTGATGACTGGAACAACAGTCTCAGACCAGCTGATGACTGGAACAACAGTCTCAGACCAGCTGATGACTGGAACAACAGTCTCAGACCAGCTGATGACTGGAACAACAGTCTCGGACCAGCTGATGACTGGAACAACAGTCTCGGACCAGCTGATGACTGGAACAACAGTCTCGGACCAGCTGATGACTGGAACAACAGTCTCGGACCAGCTGATGACTGGAACAACAGTCTCGGACCAGCTGATGACTGGAACAACAGTCTCGGACCAGCTGATGACTGGAACAACAGTCTCGGACCTGCTGATGACTGGAACAACTGGCCCGGACCTGCTGATGACTGGAACAACTGGCCCGGACCTGCTGATGACTGGAACAACTGGCCCGGACCTGCTGATGACTGGAACAACAGTCTCGGACCTGCTGATGACTGGAACAACCGGCCCGGACCAGCTGATGACTGGAACAACCGGCCCGGACCAGCTGATGACTGGAACAACCGGCCCGGACCAGCTGATGACTGGAACAACCGGCCCGGACCTGCTGATGACTGGAACAACCGGCCCGGACCTGCTGATGACTGGAACAACCGGCCCGGACCTGCTGATGACTGGAACAACCGGCCCGGACCTGCTGATGACTGGAACAACCGGCCCGGACCTGCTGATGACTGGAACAACCGTCTCGGACCTGCTGATGACTGGAACAACTGGCCCGGGCCTTTTGATGACTGGAACAGGGCCTACATTTATTTTTGGGCCACCAGGCATTGTGGTAGGTAGATAATTAAAAAAAATCTACCAGCCATTAATTTTTACCACCCAAAATATTTTTCCCGCCATACTTTGTAATGTGATTTTTATTTTTTATTTTTGTACATTTTTGCCCTGAGTCTTTTAACCAAAATATCAGACGAGACAAAATGTTCAGCTGCCCCTTTAAGGGTGGGAGGTTACCGTGGTAACCGGGCCACTCCGCATGGTGTCACGCTTTGTCTGTGTGTGAGATTTGGGATCTGGCTCTTCACTATCAGCTGAAGCAGGAGGCTCAAACTAACTTTGGAAAAACAACCGAGTTTGGGAACAGAACAATGTAAATAACTAAAGAAACAAAAGGACAAAGTCTCACTCTGTAGACTCTAGAGTAAATTAGACTATCTTCTATGCCTGTGTGCAGCGTCTTCCAAAATAAATCCCTCAGCACTTCACTCAGGACAAAGTCTCACTCTGTAGACTCTAGAGTTGTTGCCCAGTTGTCCTGGGCACTGAGCTTCCAGGCAGCCAGAGGTGGGATATAGGAATCCCTCAGCACTTCACTCAGTGGGCACTGGGCTTCCAGGCAGCCAGAGGTGGGATATAGGAATCCCTCAGCACTTCACTCAGTGGGCACTGGGCTTCCAGGCAGCCAGAGGTGGGATATAGGAATCCCTCAGCACTTCACTCAGTGGGCACTGGGCTTCCAGGCAGCCAGAGGTGGGATATAGGAATCCCTCAGCACTTCACTCAGTGGGCACTGGGCTTCCAGGCAGCCAGAGGTGGGATAATGGGAATCATATTTATTTGTGCGATGAGCAGCTATGAAACAAAATAGAAGAAATACTTTGAAAACAGCTACTGCAGCATTGAACTGTTATAAAACGCAGCTCGTACGTGACTTTGACCTATTTTTATTCGCAAATGTAATGTTCCCGCTGTAGCCCTGCGTATTGACCACCCGCCAGCACCGTTCACCACTGGTGAAATGGACATTCTTACCCACCAGTACCTAAATCTAACCGTGTTAAATTTATGCCCTGGACTGGAGCAACAGGCCCCGGCCGGCTGACTTCAGCAACAGGCCCCGGCCGACTGACTGGAGCAACAGGCCCCGGCCGACTGACTGGAGCAACAGGCCCGGCCGACTGACTGGAGCAACAGGCCCCGGCCGACTGACTGGAGCAACAGGCCCCGGCGACTGACTGGAGCAACAGGCCCCGGCCGACTGACTGGAGCAACAGGCCCCGGCCGACTGACTGGAGCAACAGGCCCCGGCCGACTGACTGGAGCAACAGGCCCCGGCCGACTGACTGGAGCAACAGGCCCGGCCGACTGACTGGGAGCAACAGGCCCCGGCCGACTGACTGGAGCAACAGGCCCCGGCCGACTGGACTGGAGCAACAGGCCCCGGCCGACTGACTGGAGCAACAGGCCCCGGCCGACTGACTGGAGCAACAGGCCCCGGCCGACTGACTGGAGCAACAGGCCCCGGCCGACTGACTGGAGCAACAGGCCCCGGCCGACTGACTGGAGCAACAGGCCCCGGCCGACTGACTGGAGCAACAGGCCCCGGCCGACTGACTGGAGCAACAGGCCCCGGCCGACTGACTGGAGCAACAGGCCCCGGCCGACTGACTGGAGCAACAGGCCCCGGCCGACTGACTGGAGCAACAGGCCCCGGCCGACTGACTGGAGCAACAGGCCCCGGCCGACTGACTGGAGCAACAGGCCCCCGGCCGACTGACTGGAGCAACAGGCCCCGGCCGACTGACTGGAGCAACAGGCCCCGGCCGACTGACTGGAGCAACAGGCCCCGGCCGACTGACTGGAGCAACAGGCCCCGGCCGACTGACTGGAGCAACAGGCCCCGGCCGACTGACTGGAGCAACAGGCCCCGGCCGACTGACTGGAGCAACAGGCCCCGGCCGACTGACTGGAGCAACAGGCCCCGGCCGACTGACTGGAGCAACAGGCCCCGGCCGACTGACTGGAGCAACAGGCCCCCGGCCGACTGACTGGAGCAACAGGCCCCGGCCGACTGACTGGAGCATCAGGCCCCGGCCGACTGACTGGAGCAACAGGCCCCGGCCGACTGACTGGAGCAACAGGCCCCGGCCGACTGACTGGAGCAACAGGCCCCGGCCGACTGACTGGAGCAACAGGCCCCGGCCGACTGACTGGAGCAACTGACTGGAGAAACAGGCCCCGACCGACTGACTGGAGCAACAGGCCCCGGCCGACTGACTGGTGCAACAGGCCCCGGCCGACTGATGACCGACTGACTGGAGCAACAGGCCCCGGCCGACTGATGACCGACTGACTGGAGCAACAGGCCCCGGCCGACTGATGACCGACTGACTGGAGCAACAGGCCCCGGGCCGACTGACTGGAGTAACAGGCCACGACCGACTTGACGACCGACTGACTGGAGCAACAGGCCCCGACCGACTGACTGGAGCAACAGGCCCCGACCGACTTGACGACCAACTGACTGGAGAAACAGGCCCCGACCGACTGACTGGAGCAACAGGCCCCGGCCGACTGACTGGAGCAACAGGCCCCGGCCGACTGACTGGAGCAACAGGCCCCGGCCGACTGACTGGAGCAACAGGCCCCGGCCGACTGACTGGAGCATCAGGCCCCGGCCGACTGACTGGAGCAACAGGCCCCGGCCGACTGATGACCGACTGACTGGAGCAACAGGCCCCGGCCGACTGATGACCGACTGACTGGAGCAACAGGCCCTGGCCGACTGATGACCGACTGACTGGAGCAACAGGCCCCGGCCGACTGACTGGAGCAACAGGCCCCGGCCGACTGACTGGAGCAACAGGCCCCGGCCGACTGACTGGAGCAACAGGCCCCGGCCGACTGACTGGAGCAACAGGCCCCGGCCGACTGACTGGAGCAACAGGCCCCGGCCGACTGACTGGAGCAACAGGCCCCGGCCGACTGACTGGAGCAACAGGCCCCGGCCGACTGACTGGAGCATCAGGCCCCGGCCGACTGACTGGAGCAACAGGCCCCGGCCGACTGATGACCGACTGACTGGAGCAACAGGCCCCGGCCGACTGATGACCGACTGACTGGAGCAACAGGCCCCGGCCGACTGACTGGAGCAACAGGCCCCGGCCGACTGACTGGAGCAACAGGCCCCGGCCGACTGACTGGAGCAACAGGCCCCGGCCGACTGACTGGAGCAACAGGCCCCGGCCGACTGACTGGAGCAACAGGCCCCGGCCGACTGACTGGAGCAACAGGCCCCGGCCGACTGACTGGAGCAACAGGCCCCGGCCGACTGACTGGAGCAACATGCCCCGGCCGACTGACTGGAGCATCAGGCCCCGGCCGACTGACTGGAGCAACAGGCCCCGGCCGACTGATGACCGACTGACTGGAGCAACAGGCCCCGGCCGACTGATGACCGACTGACTGGAGCAACAGGCCCCGGCCGACTGACTGGAGCAACAGGCCCCGACCGACTTGACGACCGACTGACTGGAGCAACAGGCCCCGACCGACTTGACGACCAACTGACTGGAGCAACAGGCCCCGACCAACTGACTGGAGCAACAGGCCCCGACCGACTTGACGACCAACTGACTGGAGCAACAGGCCCCGACCAACTGACTGGAGCAACAGGCCCCGACCAACTGACTGGAGCAACAGGCCCCGACCGACTTGACGACCAACTGACTGGAGCAACAGGCCACGACCAACTGACTGGAGCAACAGGCCCCGACCAACTGACTGGAGCAACAGGCCCTGACCGACTGACGACCAGCTGACTGGAACGACGGATTGCGGTTAAATCCCTAATGGCACCCTATTCCCTACATAGTGCACTACTTTTGACTAGAGTCTTTAAGCCTTGGTCAAAAGAAGTGCACTAAATGGGAGACGGGTTGTCATGTGGGACGCAGTCGGCACTCTGCAACTATTTCAAGTGACTGTCCTGGAGATTACTGAAATATGTGACCGCAGCGGCCTCTTAACTGTAACATCTAGGGGAAAGGAGAGGCTCTTAACTAACATCTAGGGGAAAGGAGAGGCTCTTAACTAACATCTAGGGGAACGGAGAAGCTCTTAACTAACATCTAGGGGAAAGGAGAGGCTCTTAACTAACATCTAGGGGAAAGGAGAGGCTCTTAACTAACATCTAGGGGAACGGAGAGGCTCTTAACTAACATCTAGGGGAAAGGAGAGGCTCTTAACTAACATCTAGGGGAACGGAGAGGCTCTTAACTAACATCTAGGGGAACGGAGAGGCTCTTAACTAACATCTAGGGGAAAGGAGAGGCTCTTAACTAACATCTAGGGGAAAGGAGAGGCTCTTAACTAACATCTAGGGGAACGGAGAGGCTCTTAACTAACATCTAGGGGAAAGGAGAGGCTCTTAACTAACATCTAGGGGAAAGGAGAGGCTCTTAACTAACATCTAGGGGAAAGGAGAGGGGAATGTGTTACAATTTAACACACATTTGTTATTTCTGGTTGTTTTAAGATGAATAAGTGTGTTATATTATCATGAGTTCCTCGTCTAGTTGAGAGGTAACTCTTTCTTATGACTTTAAAAATATTGTTTCTTTATTGAAAATGAATTAACGTCTTTGTCAGTAAAATGGACATGCAGACATTATCCCCCTCCCTCAAGTGAGAATTGCAAACCTATGAAAAACACATTTTGATGAGAGACTATATGCAAAGATATAGCTAGTATTGATTCACTGATTACATTATTGAACCCATTGTTTTTTTGAGAGGGGGAGGGGGGGGGCCTTGTGCCCTTTGTACTTTTGCACAAGACAAAACAGTACACTTCTAAATCAACCCCCCCCCCCCCCCCCCGAACCTTATCAATGAGTTAACAGAACGTCAGGGAGCCGAGGTCAGTGTGACCAGTTTCTGAGAGGTTTGAACCCCTAGCCAATGATGTCACGGTACCTCTCAGCCCTTCTGCAGGGAGAGGTTTGTGTAGGTGTCCTAAATAGAACCCTATTCCCTAGAGAGGGCTCTGATCAACACTAGTGCACTATATAGCGTTTTAGGGTGCCATATAGTATGCACACTTCTGTGGTGAATTATCTACAGCTGTTACTTGGCCACGGCTCCGGTTACAACCAGCTTCATGATTGGTTCACAGGCTAAGCAGCTCCACAGTTGGGTATTCAGTAGGATGAAGTGGGGGGGGGGGGGTTGTTATCTGAGGTGCATAGCAGAAATAGAGAGAGGCTGGCTGAGCACAGCGGACTACCACCATGACAGCAGCAGCGTGCTAGGCTGAGGCAGCCGTCCCTCCCTGCCTGTCTCCACATCGGCCACCGCTCGACCGTTAGCCGTTAGCTGCCTGGGTGGCTGTGTAGTGTGTATCGTGGGGTAAATGTTACCATGTTACCGACGACACACGAGCCTCCCATCCCCCGCCAAGACTGCCACTACCGGCCCGCTGGAAACAACTAGAAGCCTCGAAGATGTTCACGAAGACTTAAACAGCTGATCTTAACTCCTTTTAAAAAAAAAAAAATCTTAAACGACCGAAAATAATGTCATTTTGCCTCCTGATCTCTGAAGAACAAAAGAAACGGGAAGAGTGTTTTATCTTAATAAGGATTGTTGAGTATTCTCCTTTCCTTTTAAAAAAAATAATTGAATAATTCCTTAAACCTAGAGCCGCCGGTATTGTCCAAGCGCTCTGCAGACGAACAGGGAGACCAGACCAGTTGTGACTAGAAGCGCATATCACCATGCCAGAGGGGGTTATTGAGCGCCCACTGTCCCCTTCCCTCCCCAGGGACTGTGGCCACGAGTGCCCGGTGTGCCGGGTGACCGTGGTGAGTCTAACGGACTACGCCAACCACATATCCAGCAGGGTGCACAAGCAGCGCGTGGAGACGGCGGAACGCGAGGGTGCCGGGAACGACCAGGAAGAGGAGTACTTCGACAAGGATCTGATCAAACTGATCGAGACCCGGAAGGAAGTGATCAGGTAAGAGAGAGGGGGGGGGGGGTTGCTTTTTTTATTTTCTTCTCTCGTGAATTTGTTTGTCTGTCTGCTAAACTCTCGATGATTTTGAATAGAGAACGTGTGTTCCTGGGTTGGGGAAACCCCCCCCTTAGAACGAGAGCTGAGAACTTCTCAATGGTCTGATCATAATGTTAATTATCACGATGTTTATCATGATGTTTGGTCTGTGTGTCTGGACTAGTGGACCATGTATAGTCACATATTAGGTGTCATGGTTTTGGGTCACTCTTCTCATTTAGCTGTGACGTGAACCATACTGCTGCTCATAGACGTAGAAAGAGGACTCTAGATGGGATATAAGGCATATAACATCACAGACGCCATAAAATGGCACCGTTACAAAGATGAGACCTCTTCTTTTTTTTTTTTATCTCTATGTTTGCCGCTCATAGAGACCAGGACTGGGGAAGGGAGGGGTCGTGTGTCAGGGAGTCCAGCGCAGAGAGGGAGGGAGGGGTCGTGTGTCAGGGAGTCCAGGGCAGAGAGAGGGAGGGAGGGGTCGTGTGTCAGGGTTACATACTAAAAAAAACATTACAGTCACAGCACCCTCTCTCTCCAGCTTGATCACATTCCACATCATGTCCTCTATGGCTTCTAGAAAGAGTGTTCACAGAAACCATCCTCTCACTGTCCTCGTGTATAGGAGTGGGACACCGTCCTCGTGTATAGGAGTGGGACACCGTCCTCGTGTATAGGAGTGGGACACCGTCCTCGTGTATAGGAGTGGGACACCGTCCTCGTGTATAGGAGTGGGACACCGTCCTCGTGTATAGGAGTGGGACACCGTCCTCGTGTATAGGAGTGGGACACCGTCCTCGTGTATAGGAGTGGGACACCGTCCTCGTGTATAGGAGTGGGACACCGTCCTCGTGTATAGGAGTGGGACACTGGCCTCATGTATAGGAGTGGGACACTGGCCTCGTGTATAGGAGTGGGACATATATAGTTGGTTTTGGGGCATCTCAACTTAGTAATGGACGATAATAATATCTGATTATAAAGATATTGATGTGATCATTTATAATATTGATAGATAATAATAGCACTGAATGCTACCTATAGAATGTATGCTGTGTCACTCAGTATCTGCATTGCACCAGAAACTCTGCAGCCACGATCGCGGTCTGCCAGGGTCGCGGTCTGCCAGGGTCGCGGTCTGCCAGGATCACTGGCGTAATCTTTCTGAAGAGAGGTCTGAGTCACAGATAGTGGTGGTAGGATGTTCGGTTGGAAAACACACTAGCCTTCCATAGACCTTTGACCTTTATATCTGGCCCACATGTTATAGACCTTTGACCTGTATATCTGACCTACATGTTATTGACCTTTGACCTGTATATCTGGCCTAAATATTATGTGGCACAGTTTCCACATAGCATTGAAAGACTAAGCCGTAGGCCAGGGATCATCAACTTAATTCTTGAGCGGATGGTGGGGGGGTCCGGAACATAATTACAAAAAGCCTAATTTGTCGACTGCAAATCGACAGTGAGTATCCTAAACAGATATAATATTAGACTAAAACATAATTTCATATCTTTCTTACGTTTGTATATGATCACGTGTGTCTCTAATTATCAAATCAAATTTATTTATATAGTCCTTCTTACATCAGCTGATATCTCAGTGCTGTACAGAAACCCAGCCTAAAACCCCAAACAGCAAGCAATGCAGATGTAGAAGCACGGTGGCTAGGAAAAACTCCCTAGAAAGGCCAAAACCTAGGAAGAAACCTAGAGAGGAACCAGGCTATGTGGGGTGGCCAGTCCTCTTCTGGCTGTGCCGGGTGGAGATTATAACAGAACATGGCCAAGATGTTCAAATGTTCATAAATGACCAGCAGGGTCAGATAATAATAATCACAGTGGTTGTCGAGGGTGCAACAAGTCAGCACCTCAGGAGTAAATGTCAGTTGGCTTTTCATAGCCGATCATTAACAGTATCTCTAACACTCCTGCTGTCTCTAGAGAGTTGAAAACAGCATGTCCGGTGAACAGGTCAGTGTTACATAGCCACAGGCAGAACAGTTGAAACTGGAGCAGCAGCACGGCCAGGTGGACTGGGGACAGCAAGGAGTCATCCGGCCAGGTTAAGAGTATCATTAAGAGTATCTCTACCACACACTACAAGCTAATTATGTGTGTGAATACTTAGGAAACACATTTCCAAAATTCAAATCACTTGGAGCTGGTTTCCTGGTGTTTGTAGTCTTCTTTACAATTTTTTGGGCTCAGAAAACTAAAATAAAACCACCCATGGGCCAAAATCGGGCCGTGGGCCACCAGTTGGCGAACCCTGCCCTAGGCTAAAGGAAGGGCTTTCAGTGGAAACTGAAATGGGTCTTAAGATGCCTAAGGATGTTTGAGGCTTGTCCAACTAGAACAGTAGGGTGTGTGTGTGTGTGTGTGTGTGTGTGTGATGATTGTCACCAGCAGCAGAGGGCTTGCAGCTGTCCCTGTCCCCGTGTCATATGACAGACCTTCTGCCCGGGCTGCAGCCGCAGACCTCGTGGAGTTTAACACTCTGGGCAGGAGCCTGTCCCAAATGCCACGTTATTCTTTATAGTGCACTGGAACCTGGTCAAAGGAAGTAGGGTGCTGTTTGGAATGCAACCCCAGGGGCACAAGGAGGGCTGTGCCAAAAGTCAGCAGACCACTGGGGGAAATAGATATTGTTGCTAGGCAGACTTTCAAATGTCACGATTTGTATGGTTACATGCGCACAATAATCTGTTTGTGGTGTGTCGTCAGATTAATAGAATAGTTTGTGGTGTGTAGTCAGATTAATAGAATAGTTTGTGGTGTGTAGTCAGATTAATAGAATAGTTTGTGGTGTGTAGTCAGATTAATAGAATAGCTTGTTGTGTGTAGTCAGATTAATATAATACCTTGTTGTGTGTAGTCATATCATGAAGGCTCCGTAGACTAGGTCTATGAAGGATGTTACAGTAGGTTATATCATGAAGGCTCCGTAGACTAGGTCTATGAAGGATGTTACAGTAGGTCATATCATGAAGGCTCCGTAGACTAGGTCTATGAAGGATGTTACAGTAGGTTATATCACGAAGGCTCCGTAGACTAGGTCTATGAAGGATGTTACAGTAGGTCATATCATGAAGGCTCCGTAGACTAGGTCTATGAAGGATGTTACAGTAGGTTATATCATGAAGGCTCCGTAGACTAGGTCTATGAAGGATGTTACAGTAGGTCATATCATGAAGGCTCCGTAGACTAGGTCTATGAAGGATGTTACAGTAGGTCATATCATGAAGGCTCCGTAGACTAGGTCTATGAAGGATGTTACAGTAGGTTATATCATGAAGGCTCCGTAGACTAGGTCTATGAAGGATGTTACAGTAGGTCATATCATGAAGGCTCCGTAGACTAGGTCTATGAAGGATGTTAGTCGGTTATATCATGACGGCTCCGTAGACTAGGTCTATGAAGGATGTTAGTCAGTTATATCATGAAGGCTCTGTAGACTAGGTCTATGAAGGATGTTACAGTAGGTTATATCACGAAGGCTCCGTAGACTAGGTCTATGAAGGATGTTACAGTAGGTCCTATCATGAAGGCTCCGTAGACTAGGTCTATGAAGGACGTTACAGTAGGTTATATCATGACGGCTCCGTAGACTAGGTCTATGAAGGATGTTACAGTAGGTCATATCATGAAGGATGTTACAGTATGTTATATCATGAAGGCTCCGTAGACTAGGTCTATGAAGGATGTTACAGTAGGTCATATCATGAAGGCTCCGTAGACTAGGTCTATGAAGGATGTTACAGTAGGTCATATCATGAAGGCTCCGTAGACTAGGTCTATGAAGGATGTTACAGTAGGTCATATCATGAAGGCTCCGTAGACTAGGTCTATGAAGGATGTACAGTAGGTCATATCATGAAGGCTCCGTAGACTAGGTCTATGAAGGATGTTACAGTAGGTTATATCATGAAGGCTCCGTAGACTAGGTCTATGAAGGATGTTACAGTAGGTCATATCATGAAGGCTCCGTAGACTAGGTCTATGAAGGATGTTACAGTAGGTCATATCATGAAGGCTCCGTAGACTAGGTCTATGAAGGATGTACAGTAGGTCATATCATGAAGGCTCCGTAGACTAGGTCTATGAAGGATGTTACAGTAGGTTATATCATGAAGGCTCCGTAAACTAGGTCTATGAAGGATGTTACAGTAGGTCATATCATGAAGGCTCCGTAGACTAGGTCTATGAAGGATGTTAGTCAGTTATATCATGAAGGCTCCGTAGACTAGGTCTATGAAGGATGTTACAGTAGGTTATATCATGAAGGCTCCGTAGACTAGGTCTATGAAGGATGTTACAGTAGGTCATATCATGAAGGATGTTACAGTATGTTATATCATGAAGGCTCCGTAGACAAGGTCTATGAAGGATGTTAGTCGGTTATATCATGAAGGCTCCGTAGACTAGGTCTATGAAGGATGTTACAGTAGGTTATATCATGAAGGCTCCGTAGACTAGGTCTATGAAGGATGTTACAGTAGGTCATATCATGAAGGCTCCGTAGACTAGGTCTATGAAGGATGTTAGTCGGTTATATCATGAAGGCTCCGTAGACTAGGTCTATGAAGGATGTTAGTTGGTTATATCATGAAGGCTCCGTAGACTAGGTCTATGAAGGATGTTACAGTAGGTTATATCATGACGGCTCCATAGACTAGGTCTATGAAGGATGTTACAGTAGGTTATATCATGAAGGCTCCGTAGACTAGGTCTATGAAGGATGTTACAGTAGGTTATATCATGAAGGCTCCGTAGACTAGGTCTATGAAGGATGTTACAGTAGGTCATATCATGAAGGCTCCGTAGACTAGGTCTATGAAGGATGTTACAGTAGGTCATATCATGAAGGCTCCGTAGACTAGGTCTATGAAGGATGTTACAGTATGTCATATCATGAAGGCTCCGTAGACTAGGTCTATGAAGGATGTTACAGTAGGTTATATCATGAAGGCTCCGTAGACTAGGTCTATGAAGGATGTTACAGTATGTTATATCATGAAGGCTCCGTAGACTAGGTCTATGAAGGATGTTACAGTATGTTATATCATGAAGGCTCCGTAGATTAGGACTATGAAGGATGTTACAGTAGGTTATATTGAAGGCTCCGTAGACTAGGTCTATGAAGGATGTTACAGTAGGTTATATCATGAAGGCTCCGTAGACTAGGTCTATGAAGGATGTTACAGTAGGTTATATCATGACGGCTCCGTAGACTAGGGCTGATTCAGGACAGACGGTAGAACTGCAGTGTAAAAGTGCACGCCAGTCAGATGAACGGGAGCTGTGAGTGGTTTTGACACGTGTGTTTTATCTCATGTCTCCAGGAGGGAGGAGGAGGCTGCAGCAAAGCGTGCCAGAGAGGAGGAGGCGCAGAGGAGAGAGGAAGAGGAGAGTAGGAAGCGGCAGCAACAGATCCAGAAGTGGAGTGAGGCACGGCAGTACTTCTGCCAGAAGGGGGCGTTGTGGGACTGGAGATACCCCAACAAAACCCCTCCAACACCACCACCACCTCGAAAATGCAAGGGGCCCGCCTGGCAGGAGCAGGGGGGCTGGGACTGCAGCTCTACCCCCGCCGGGTGTCGAGGTCCCTGGGAGACCCAGGAGGACATCAGGTTCAACTGGTACGACAGGAAACAGGGCCGCAGTGCCACCTGGCACGCCCAGGAACCACCCAACGTCTACAAGTGGAGCGCCGGACAGAGAGGCAGTGGCAGCCTGCACAGCAGGGAGGGAACCAATAAGAGATGGCAGCAGGAGGAGTATCTCCACCCCCCAGCACAGCAGCAGAGCGGAGGGAGGGAACCCTGGCAGCAGAACAGCGGAGGAGGAGGTGCCACCGGTCTATACGGCAGCAGCAGAGGGGGTCACGGACTTCCTGGTGTGCTCGCTGACCGTGTCATGACGGAAGGGCCGAGCAGCACGGAGTCACTTCACAGGATGGACTTCACCAGCGACCAGCTGGATCCGGTCGGGTCCTTCGACCAGCTACACAGATACGCTCGCTTCGAACCGCAGGATGACGGCCGGAAGGGTGGACACCAGAACATGGCCCAGGAAGAGCCAGCTGGTGGAGCAGAACACGATCGTAAAAGTGGCATGGGGCCCAAGGCGTTCGGTAGTAATCCTAAACTCGACAAGGCCTGTCGCTGGTCCCCTTATCCGTCCCATAAGGAGACTCACCCTCATCCTCACCCCTCAGAGAAGCACCCAAAGGGTCCTCCTCCTCCCCCAACCTTCCAGACCCCCCAGACCCCCTTGGGCCAGGGCAGAGATAGGGATCTGAGGCCCAGACGTGACATAACGCTGGACCTCCACCGCTCCTCGGGTCTGAAGCCGACTCAATCCAGACAGGACCTGCGAGCAGGCCAGCAGAGAGCAGCGCAGCAGCAGAGGTCTCCTGATCATAGTGTAGAAGGGAGGGAACCCAGGAAGCTTAGAGACATCTCTACAAGGATCAGTAGCAGTGATAACAGCAATAGTTTGAGGACAGACAGACAAACCACCTCCTCTTCCTCTGGGTCCACCTCCACCAGACAGAGGGCAGCTAAACCATCAGAGTGCCTTGAGAAAGGCCTGTCCTCCTCTTCGACTACCAGCCTCAAGACCCACCTGGGTAGGGCCTCCAGCCCCAGCCCCACCCTAACTTCCAGCCCCAAGACCCACCTCAGTAGGGCCTCCAGCCCCACCCTCAATCTAACCCCCAATCCCAAGACTCACCTCAGTAGGGACTCCAGCCCTAGCCCCTCTACCACCCCCAGGACCCAGCTGAGCCGAGCCTCCAGCCAGGACTCGGACCAGCTTAGGTTGTCCAGACACAGAAGCCAGGATTTGGGGAGGAGGCAGGGATCAAAATCCCCCCAGCAGGACCAGGAGCAGCTGCTGAACGAGATGCTGAGGAGAGCCAAGGAGACACTGCTAGACAAGAGGAGCTCCGTGGACCTGTCTGCTGTTAACAACAGGACCGAGGGACAGAAGGCAGTGTCCAACGACCATAGGATAGAGAAAAAGGAGAGGACGATGGTGCTACACATCAAGGAACAACAACAGGCGGAGAGCTCTGCTGGCGTTACGGTCGTAGAAGACAACAGACAGAAGAGAGGGAAGTCGTCTAGACAGACCAGACAGGACAGAGCTAACCCAGCTGAGGACAGAGCTAGCAGCAGAGCTAACCCAGCTGAGGACAGAGCTAGCAGCAGAGCTAACCCAGCTGAGGACAGAGCTAGCAGCAGAGCTAACCCAGCTGAGGACAGAGCTAGCAGCAGAGCTAGCAGCAGAGCTAACCCAGCTGAGGACAGAGCTAGCAGCAGAGCTAACCCAGCTGAGGACAGAGCTAGCAGCAGAGCTAACCCAGCTCAGGACAGAGCTAGCAGCAGAGCTAACCCAGCTGAGGACAGAGCTAGCAGCAGAGCTAACCCAGCTGAGGACAGAGCTAACCCAGCTGAGGACAGAGCTAGCAGCAGAGCTAACCCAGCTGAGGACAGAGCTAGCAGCAGAGCTAACCCAGCTGAGGACAGAGCTAGCAGCAGAGCTAACCCAGCTGAGGACAGAGCTAGCAGCAGAGCTAACCCAGCTGAGGACAGAGCTAGCAGCAGAGCTAACCCAGCTGAGGACAGAGCTAGCAGCAGAGCTAACCCAGCTGAGGACAGAGCTAACCCAGCAGAGGACAGAGCTAGCAGCAGAGCTAATCCAGCAGAGGACAGAGCTAGCAGCAGAGCTAACCCAGCTGAGGACAGAGCTAGCAGCAGAGCTAACCCAGCTGAGGACAGAGCTAGCAGAAGAGCTAACCCAGCTGAGGACAGAGCTAGCCGAAGAGCTAACCCAGCTGAGGACAGAGCTAGCAGAAGAGCTAACCCAGCTGAGGACAGAGCTAGCAGCAGAGCTAACCCAGCTGAGGACAGAGCTGCTGCTTCTGAGCCTTTAGAGACCATGATGGAGTTTGTGACGTCTCCCTCAGACAACCACCTGTCTGTTCAGTCTGTCCAGGTCAGCACATCCACCATGGAGTCCCCAGAGGGGGCTGTGCTCTCTCTCTCTCCCAGGGAGGAGGCGGTGGGGGAGAGGGAGGAGGCGAGGGGCCTGGTGTCTGGAGAGGAGGCCATGGAAGTAGCAGACGCAGGGCTATGGTCAGACAGTGACCCCTTGAGAACCATTGATCCTAACCTTGACCTCCACACGACCTCTGACCCCTCCTCAGGCTCCACCCAGACCAAACCCACCCTGCCCCTCGGCCTAAAGAGGGACCTCACCCGACACATCGGCTCCAAGACCAAGAGCGGCAGCCATGAGCCCAATCTGAACATAGCGCGGCGGATCAGGAACGTGAGCGGGACGAGGAGAGGGGATGCGGAGAAGGATTTGGGGCTGAAGCCAACGTTAAGACAGCTCATCAGTTCGTCGGGGTCACGACGCTGTGTCAACTGGGACCAGGTGTACCAGGAAGTCCACAGGAAGAAGCAGCAGCAGGGGAAAGGCATGCCCAGGTGAGCGATCATCTGGAGAATTACCTGCAGCAGGATGTATAACGCATGGGGCGGCAGGGTAGCTTAGTGGTTAGAGCGTTGGACTAGTAACCGAAAGGTTGCAAGTTCAAATCCCCGAGCTGACAAGGTACAAATCTGTCGTTCTGCCCCTGAACAGGCAGTTAACCCACTGTTCCCCGGTAGGCCGTCATTGAAAATAAGAATTTGTTCTTAACTGACTTGCCTAGTTAAATAAAGGTCAAATAAAAAAATAAAAATCTTGGTGTGGGAGTTCTGCTCTAGGATCAGTTTGGCCTTTTAGATAGTAATATACACTGAGCTCTTTCCATGACGTAGACTGACCATGTGAATCCAGGGGAAATGTATGATCCCTTATTGATGTCACTTGTTAAATCCACTTCAATCAGTGTAGATGAAGGGGAGGAGACAGGAAGTAGGCTTTTTGAACCTTGAGACAATTGAGACATGGATTGTGTATGTGTGTCATTCAGTGGGTGAACGGACAAGAGAAAAGATTTGTGACTTTCAACGGGTTATTGTGTCAAGAACTGCAACGCTGCTGGGTTTTTCACACTCAACAGTTTCCCGTGTGTATCAAGAATGGTCCACCTCCCAAAAGACATCCAGACAACTTAACATAACTGTGGGAAATATTGAAGTCAACATGGACCAGCAGCCCTGTGGAACGCTTTCAACACCTTGTAGAGTCCATGTCCTGACGAATTGAGGCTGTTCTGAGGGCAAAAGGGGGGGGTGCAACTCAATACTAGGAAGGTGTTCCTAATGTTTGGTATAGTAATTATAGAGATAAAGGGGTACCTGATCCTAGATTAGCTCTGCTATTCTGGTGCTTGGTACATACACTCAGTGGCCAGTTTATTAGGTACCCTGTTTCACGGAAATGGTTTGCTCCTACAGACAGTGAGTCGCGTGGCTTGCAATATAAAGCAGGCAGACAGGCATCGAGGCATTCAGTTACTGTTGGATTGAACATTAGAATGGGCAGAACGAGTGACCTAAGCGACGTTCGGCGTGGTAGGATCGACAGTACCAGGCGGGTCAGATCCAGTATCTCATATCACGCACGGGTGTCAACGATTTATGGAGAACGACTGCACGACAACAAAAACAACAACAGTCCTGTGGGTGAAAACAGCTCGTTTTTATTTATTTATTTGACCTTTTATTTAACCAGGCAAATCAGTTAAGAACAAATTCTTATTTTCAATGACTGCCTAGGAACAGTGGGTTAACTGCCTGTTCAGGGGCAGAACGACAGGAAACAGGAACAGGAAGTCCTCTCTCGTTGACGAGAAATGTCAGAGGAGAACGGCCAGACCGGTACAAGCCAATCAGGCGGCCCACAAACAGACCACTAATAACGCAGTACCTAAGTGGTGTGCAGAACGGTACAAGCCAATCAGGCGGCCCACAAACAGACCACTAATAACGCAGTACCTAAGTGGTGTGCAGAACGATTTGTTGGTCACTGGGGCTATTGCAGCAGACGAGAGAGGAGAGGTTGGCGGTGGAGCGGTCTGGAGCCACGCTACTCTCCGAGAGGCTGCGGGTTCCCCTCCTTAACAGTCCATGTCCCCATCCTGCCTGGTGTCAACGGTGTGGGGAATGTTATTCCTGGCACACGTTAAGTCCCCTTGATACCAATTGAGCAATGTGTTCCATGCCTCAAATAATTCCGGGTGTTCTGGAGGCAAAGGTGGAGTCGGATCCGGTACCGGATGGTGCACCTAATAAACTGGCCACTGAGTGTATAGCCCCTTGCCTTTTAACAGTAGGCTAGGTGCCAGTCTGTTTCTCATCTCTTATGGAATCCATAATGCCCCCCAAAAATAGTTTGGCTTGACAATGACAAAAGCACTTAGAGATCTGGGACCTTTTTTAAAAGTACATGTGTCCTGTCAGTCATGTTAAATGTATGTGGAGTTGATGGTAATGGATGACTGAACATGAGATGTATCCTGTCTCGTCTTATCAGGTTTGGTATCGAGATGGTGTCCTGTGACCAGGAGGGGGAAGAGGTTCCTCTGGCCGAGGGGTTTCAGTGGGAGACCCTCTTCGGCCTCGGAGACTCTGGACCCGCCTTCGCCCCAGTGACTCCTCGCAAGCGCAGCCTCTCGGAGAGTAGCGTGGCTCCAGACCGCTCGACCGCCAACCTCTCCTCTCTCTTCGGGGGTCAGACACCTGGTCAGGCGATTCCAGGAGAGAGGGCACCCGGAGATGGGGCTGGAAGGGAAGTGAGATGCAGCTCAGACCAGCAAAGCTCCTCGTTCTTCAGAGACCTCCAGCAGCCTAAAGTGGAGGGGACACCGTGTGAAGACAGCGCACAGAGAGAAGTACAGGGGCCACTACCAGAGGGGCCCCCAGGGTTCGAGCCGAGACCTGACTCCGTGATAGGGGACAGCAGCTCGGGGACGGAGCAGACCGACACGCAGGGAGCCAGGATGAAACGACGTGCAGCTGGGGACATTGCATGTCCTGAAATCCCTCATTCAGAGAGGAAGAATAAAAGAATGAAGGTCAAGTCCAAAAAAGGTGAACATCCTGTTACTGTAGTAGCTGTTACTATGGTAACCCCTCTAGGACAGCAGGACACTGGTGAACATCCTGTTACTGTAGTAACCCCTCTAGGACAACAGCACACTAGTGAACATCCTGTTACCGTAGTAACTGTTACTATAGTAACCCCTCTAGGACAGCAGGACACTGGTGAACATCCTGTTACTGTAGTAACCCCTCTAGGACAGCAGGACACTGGTGAACATCCTGTTACTGTAGTAACTGTTACTGTAGTAACCCCTCTAGGACAACAGCACACTAGTGAACATCCTGTTACCGTAGTAACTGTTACTATGGTAACCCCTCTAGGACAGCAGGACACTGGTGAACATCCTGTTACTGTAGTAACCCCTCTAGGACAGCAGGACACTGGTGAACATCCTGTTACTGTAGTAGCTGTTACTATGGTAACCCCTCTAGGACAGCAGGACACTGGTGAACATCCTGTTACTGTAGTAACCCCTCTAGGACAACAGCACACTAGTGAACATCCTGTTACCGTAGTAACTGTTACTATAGTAACCCCTCTAGGACAGCAGGACACTGGTGAACATCCTGTTACTGTAGTAACCCCTCTAGGACAGCAGGACACTGGTGAACATCCTGTTACCGTAGTAACTGTTACTATAGTAACCCCTCTAGGACAGCAGGACACTGGTGAACATCCTGTTACTATAGTAACCCCTCTAGGACAGCAGGACACTGGTGAACATCCTGTTACTGTAGTAACTGTGTCTATAATACTAGATGTGATGCTGTCTGAGTCACTGTTCAGGCCAGGTATTCGTTCGTCACTCAGTAAACCATCATTGTATTGTGCTTCAGAGCGTCTACAGGTGGACCATCTCCTTGCTGTGTCTCTGAGAGAGGAGGATCTGAGCCGGTCTCTACAAGGGGTCGACAACAGCCTGATCCAGGCCAGGGCTGCTCTACAGGCTGCCTACATGGAGGTCCAGCGCCTCCTAGTGGTCAAACAGCAGGTACTACACCTCCCAGCCTACACTGGTCCTGTCAGATTACATTCATTTCAGTTCAAATATGACATTCTTAATCCCTGAGTGACAACCAGGAAGTCCTTGTCATTGTCTATGTGTGTGTGTCCCCCATCATGTGGTATGAGCTGTTGTGGACAACCAGGAAGTCCTTGTCAGTGTGTCACCCCCCCGTCATGTGGTATGAGCTGTTGGGAACAACCAGGAAGTCCTTGTCAGTGTGTGTCCCCCATCATGTGGTATGAGCTGTTGTGGACAACCAGGAAGTCCTTGTCAGTGTGTGTCCCCCATCATGTGGTATGAGCTGTTGGGGACAACCAGGAAGTCCTTGTCAGTGTGTCACCCCCCCGTCATGTGGTATGAGCTGTTGGGAACAACCAGGAAGTCCTTGTCAGTGTGTGTCCCCCATCATGTGGTATGAGCTGTTGTGGACAACCAGGAAGTCCTTGTCAGTGTGTGTCCCCCATCATGTGGTATGAGCTGTTGGGAACAACCAGGAAGTCCTTGTCAGTGTGTGTCCCCCATCATGTGGTATGAGCTGTTGGGAACAACCAGGAAGTCCTTGTCAGTGTGTGTCCCCCATCATGTGGTATGAGCTGTTGGGGACAACCAGGAAGTCCTTGTCAGTGCGTGTCCCCCGTCATGTGGTATGAGCTGTTGGGGACAACCAGGAAGTCCTTGTCAGTGCGTCACCCCCCCATCATGTGGTATGAGCTGTTGGGGACAACCAGGAAGTCCTTGTCAGTGCGTCACCCCCCCATCATGTGGTATGAGCTGTTGGGGACAACCAGGAAGTCCTCGTCAGTGCGTCACCCCCCCATCATGTGGTATGAGCTGTTGGGGACAACCAGGAAGTCCTTGTCAGTGCGTCACCCCCCCATCATGTGGTATGAGCTGTTGGGGACAACCAGGAAGTCCTTGTCAGTGCATCACCCCCCCATCATGTGGTATGAGCTGTTGGGGACAACCAGGAAGTCCTCGTGTCCCCCGTCATGTGGTAAAGAAAGGAAGGTACAGCTGTAGAACCCCAGACAGAAATTACCCAGAAGTCCACGATGACAATATGATAAATAAGGAACTTAACCCATCCAAACGTCTTGAGTCTGACATCATGTTATTCTTTTGATGGTCTCTCAGGTTTCCATGGAGATGAGTACTCTCAGAAGGAAGCGTATTGAGTTGCTCCAAGGGATACAAGGTAAACCGAGGCTGTAACTGATGGATTTTGTGTCAACTAAATGAGCACACTCTCTTTTTTTAATAAGTCTTGTGTGGATGTGACATCTTGTCTTTTCTCACTATCTGAAATATGGGTAACTTTTTAATATGTTCTGTTTTGACTCTTGGCGTGTGTCTCAGGTGGTGTTGAGAGCCTTTCCCTGCCCAGAGTGAAGAGCTGTGAAGAGGAGATGCCTTTAGAGATGCCCCCGTCCCTGCTGTCGCCTCTAACAGAACCCCTTGTCGCCAGTCCCAACCAGGTTCCCCTCTACCTCCCCCCCTGCTCCACGCCCCCCTCCCTGTCCCCGAGCCACCAGACCCACCCCCAGCCTATCACACAGTCAGTAGTTATCAAGCAGGAGCCCCTGTCCCCTGGTAGGGTGACCACTAAGACTGAGGATGCGGAGAGCGCAGTGACCGTTCACCACGGCTCTCACAGCACCACGTCAGATCCCACGCCCATCCCTACAGCCCCTCACGCAGGTATGGCCTGTCACCACACACACACACACACACACACACACTGGTAAACATTCACTCAGAAATGGCCTGAATTTAATCTGCCGTTTCTCGCGTTCTCTCTTTTCTTAGATTGTGCCGCCAGCTGCCAACCGGTCCGAGGGAGGAAGTCTGAGCGTCACAGAGTCAGCAGAGAGCTCTCTCAAGAGGGCAGCAGTCTACCCGTAGGAGCATGTGTAGAATGGAAGGACCCCTCGGCAGGTTCACCAGGCCTGGTCCAGTCGGGAGAGAGGGGTGTTCAGGTTACCACAGCAGACAGGGGTAACTTCAAGTCCCACCCAGCCCCACTGTCAGGCCAATCCAGCCGCAAGAGCTCCAGAGCTGGGATCCAGGACCTAGAAACCTCCCCCGTCCCAGCCCCACTGTCAGGCCAATCCAGCCGCAAGAGCTCCAGAGCTGGGATCCAGGACCTAGAAACCTCCCCCGTCCTTCCTCTGTCCAACGCGCCGCCTCAGGCGGAGGTGAAGACCATAAAGCGCGTGAGGAAGTTGAAGAAGAAGAGGGTGCTAAGGAAGGCCAAGGGGGAGGAGCAACAGCTTGACAACAGCGACACAGAACTGGAGGCGGAGACTACCTTCTCCCGACCCGTCAGACTCATCGGAACCCGCAGGAAACCCAACGGCGGATGCCGGCCCCAGGTCACCACATCCTCCTCCACGTCTAGCCCGCCCGGAACATCAGAGGACAGGGGAGAGCGTCCAGGACCACCGAGGTCTCCAGCCACGAGACCCGAGGAGAGGCAGGATGACTCCGACTCCTCTCTGGAGATGGTCGTGCTCCCCCATGCAGCTCCAGGTGAGGTGGTCACCATTGACACCTCTGGTCCAGAGGATGGAGACATGGACATCTGCCCCCGGCCACAGCCCGCTGTCTCACCCCCAGCCCCAGACACACTGAAGACGGAGCCCCAGAAGCTGGCCTGCAATGAGGTGACCTCCACAAGCGAGATGGATGGTAGCTCTGTTGGCAAGAGGTGAGAGTGATATACAGGTCTGGACAGATATATTGGCATCCTGACACTTTTCTCAGATAATTCCCTGTTTTTCTTCTAAAATAAGTTTAAAATAATAAATCATTTTTACAAGAGTGTTATTGTATTTTCAACATTTTCAGAAGCAATTTTATTTTTGGTACCGCTAATCTAGTACTTGGTTAAACAAACTTTGGCTAAAATAACTGCAGACAAACGCTTCTTGTAGCCATCAGTGAGCTTGCTGCAACTTGGCACAATCTTCAGCATCACACTGCTCTACTTAAAACATTTAAAACAACACTATGATTCATTTTCTCCCATTAGAAACGACAGGCTGTGGTCTATCTTGGCTTAGTTAGAAAAAATCTTTGCTACCGTGCTCTGAGCACGCAAAACACACAGCAAGCTCATTGATGGTTTACAATAAGCTTTTGTCTCCAGTTATCTTGGCCAAAGGCTGTGCAAGTCCTAGTTCCGTGGTTCCAATAATTAGGTCCTAGTTCTGTGGTGCCAATAATTAGGTCCTAGTTCTGTGGTGCCAATAATTAGGTCCTAGTTCTGTGGTGCCAATAATTAGGTCCTAGTTCTGTGGTGCCAATAATTAGGTCCTAGTTCCGTGGTGCCAATAATTAGGTCCTAGTTCCGTGGTGCCAATAATTAGGTCTTAGCTCTGTGATGCCAATAGCTCGGTCTTAGCTCTGTGGTGCCAATAGCTCGGTCTTAGCTCTGTGGTGCCAATAGCTCGGTCTTAGCTCCGTGGTGCCAATAATTAGGTCCTAGTTCCGTGGTGCCAATAATTAGGTCCTAGTTCCGTGGTGACAATAATGAGGTCCTAGCTCCGTGGTGACAATAATTAGTTAACTAACAAAGGCTTACGCTCATTTTAGTTGATCTGAGCATAGGTTAAAAGGCTATAGGTTAAAAGGCTATAGGTTAAAAGGCTATAGGTTAAAAGGCTATAGGTTAAAAGGCTATAGGTTAAAAGGCTATAGGTTAAAAGGCTATAGATTAAAAGGCTCCGTTTCTCATTCTTGACGTGTCTGTCCTGTCTGCTCCTCCTCCTACAGTGAAGTCCAGCTTCCCCCGACATCTGTCAAGCTGTCCAAGACTTCCTCAGGTAGGTCACAGTTCCCACACTGGTCCAAGACTTCCTCAGGTAGGTCACAGTTCCCACACTGGTCCAAGACTTCCTCAGGTAGGTCACAGTTCCCACACTGGTCCAAGACTTCCTCAGGTAGGTCACAGTTCCCACACTGGTCCAAGACTTCCTCAGGTAGGTCACAGTTCCCACACTGGTCCAAGACTTCCTCAGGTAGGTCACAGTTCCCACACTGGTCCAAGACTTCCTCAGGTAGGTCACAGTTCCCACACTGGTCCAAGACTTCCTCAGGTAGGTCACAGTTCCCACACTGGTCCAAGACTTCCTCAGGTAGGTCACAGTTCCCACACTGGTCCAAGACTTCCTCAGGTAGGTCACAGTTCCCACACTGGTCCAAGACTTCCTCAGGTAGGTCACAGTTCCCACACTGGTCCAAGACTTCCTCAGGTAGGTCACAGTTCCCACACTGGTCCAAGACTTCCTCAGGTAGGTCACAGTTCCCACACTGGTCCAAGACTTCCTCAGGGAGGTCACATGATCTCACACTGGTCCAAGACTTCCTCAGGTAGGTCACATGATCTCACATGCTCAGGTGGGATAGGCTAGATCCAGACACCTTCACCAGACCAGAATAGTCCATTGGACCTGATTTAGTTCCAGTACCCAGACCCTCTTGCTGTTTGGTCTTGAACTAGACAGACAGCATGGCTATGGCCTGTGATTAATCATATGTATGTTTACCGAAGCAAATGGATGAGTCATCTCACTCTCCTGGCATTTCAATAAGGACATTTGGAGTCGGCCCGGTTTGGAGTTGAATTTACGTCTCTGTCTTTGTAGATCTGTCTCTGGACGGGTCGTCGGAGCCCGGGGGGGAGGATCTGCCATCTGAGGGGATGTTTGAGGGTCACCAGGAGACTGTTAATGCCATGCAGGTCCACATGGGTCTACTCTATACCTGTTCTGGAGACCGCACTGTTAGAGCCTTCAGCCTGGTGGTAAGTCCACTTCTCTGTGTGTCTCTGTGTGTGTGTGTCTCTGTGTGTGTGTCTCTCTGTGTGTGTGTCTCTCTGTGTGTGTGTCTCTCTGTGTGTGTGTCTCTCTGTGTGTGTGTGTCTCTGTGTGTGTGTCTCTGTGTGTGTGTCTCTGTGTGTGTGTCTCTGTGTGTGTGTCTCTGTGTGTGTGTCTCTGTGTGTGTGTGTCTCTGTGTGTGTGTCTCTCTGTGTGTGTGTGTCTCTCTGTGTGTGTGTCTCTGCGTGTGTGTCTCTCTGTGTCTCTGTCTGTGTGTCTCTGTGTGTGTGTGTGTGTGTGTGTCTCTCTGTGTCTCTCTGTGTGTCTCTGTCTGTCTGTCTGTCTGTCTGTCTGTCTGTCTGTGTGTGTGTCTCTCTGTGTCTCTCTGTGTGTCTCTGTCTGTCTGTCTGTGTGTGTGTGTGTGTGTGTGTGTCTTTTACTCGTCTGTTGCTAACCTCACCATTATTTGATTACAAAGCATCCATTTATATAAATGTCTCCATTCATTTAGAAAACAAACTCAAGACAAGAACGTTGCCTTATACATCATACCAAGTTCATACCAATTCTATCCAAAGGGAGTCTGGTCTCTCTCTGTGTGTCTGTGACAGTTTGTCCTCTCCTGTCCCCTGCAGAGCCGTGAGTGTGTGGCTGTGTTTGAGGGCCACAGCACCAAGGTCAACTGTTTGCTGGTTTCTTCTGGACCAGGTCTTCAACAACGACTTTACTCTGGCTCCAGTGACCAGACTATCCGCTGCTACAACCTCAGAGTAACTACAATAAAACTACTACTACTACTACTACGACTACTACAATGCTACAACTACTACTGCTACACTAATAATACTACTACTACTATAATACTACAACTACACTACTACTAATATACTACTACTACTACTACTACTATTACTACTACTACCACTATAATACTATTACTACTACTACCACTATAATACTACTACTATATGACACTGTGTTCTATGTTCTCCACAGTCCAGGGAGTGTGTGGATCAGTTCTCTCTCCCAGACCGGGTTCTTTGCCTCCACAACCGTTGGAAAGTTCTGTACGCTGGCCTAGCTAACGGCTCCGTGGTCACCTTCAGCATCAAGGTCAGAACCAGATCACCGTCTACAACACATTCTGTTCTAGAACCGTCACTAGAACACATTCTGTTCTAGAACCGTCACTAGAACACATTCTGTTCTAGAACCGTCACTAGAACACATTCTGTTCTAGAACCGTCACTAGAACACATTCTGTTCTAGAACCGTCACTAGAACACATTCTGTTCTAGAACCGTCACTAGAACCGACAATAGAACACAGTCTAGAATGCATTCTAAAATACACTTTAGAACCCCACTATAATTAAAGCATTATGGAACCACCTCAGTCACCACCAAAGGCAGTTGGTCAAAGACATTTTGAGATGTTATTTGTATTTCCTGTGTTGTTCTTGTTCAGACCAACAAGCAGCTGGATGTGTTCGAGTGTCACGGGCCGCGGGCGGTGAGTTGCCTAGCGACAGCCCAGGAAGGAGCTCGCCGCATCCTATTGGTCGGGTCCTACGACAGCACCATTAGCATCCGGGATGCCAAGAGTGGCCTGTTGCTACGGACTCTCGAGGGACACACCAAGACAGTACTATGTATGAAGGTAGTCAATGACCTGGTCTTCAGTGGCTCCAGTGACCAGTCGGTCCATGCACACAATATACACGTGAGTTATTGAAATAAAATGCATGTTTATCTACGTTTTGTTTTGTATAGAAGTTGGCAATAGAAGTCATTCTGATGAATATTGGTTGATTTAATTGGCCTGGGCGTGTCTCTCTCTTTGTGTGTTAACCATTTGGGCTGTTGCTGTCATCTTATTAACCATCACATCAGCTGATATCTCAAAGTGCTGTACAGAAACCCAGCCTAAAACCCCAAACAGCAAGCAATGCAGGTGTAGAAGCACGGTGGCTAGGAAAAACTCCCTAGAAAGGCCAAAACCTAGGAAGAAACCTAGAGAGGAACCAGGCTATGTGGGGTGGCCAGTCCTCTTCTGGCTGTGCCGGGTGGAGATTATAACAGAACATGGCCAAGATGTTCGAATGTTCATAAATGACCAGCAGGGTCAGATAATAATAATCACAGTGGTTGTCGAGGGTGCAGCAAGTCAGCACCTCAGGAGTAAATGTCAGTTGGCTTTTTATAGCCGATCATTCAGAGTATCTCTACCGCTCCTGCTGTAGAAATGGCTGGCTACCCGAAACGTTTGACCCAAATTAAACACACATGTCACATGTTTCCTATAGTCTCTTATCTGGTCACATGTTTTCTGTAGTCTCTAATCTGGTCTCTAATCTGGCCACAGGTTTCCTATGATCTCTAATCTGGCCACAGGTTTCCTACGGTCTCTAATCTGGCCACAGGTTTCCTATGGTCTCTAATCTGGCCACAGGTTTCCTATGGTCTCTAATCTGGCCACAGGTTTCCTATGGTCTCTAATCTGGCCACAGGTTTCCTACGGTCTCTAATCTGGCCACAGGTTTCCTACGGTCTCTAATCTGGCCACAGGTTTCCTATGGTCTCTAATCTGGCCACAGGTTTCCTACGGTCTCTAATCTGGCCACAGGTTTCCTATGGTCTCTAATCTGGCCACAGGTTTCCTACGGTCTCTAATCTGGTCTCTAATAAGGTCATATGTTTCCTATGGTCTAATCTGATTATTTAGTGGTATGGATCTCTCTCTCTCTCTCTCTCTAGACTGGAGAGTTGGTGCGTATCTATAAAGGACATAGTCATGCTGTCACAGTGGTGGCCATCCTGGGGAAGGTGATGGTCACTGCCTGTCTTGACAAACTGGTCCGCGTCTACGAGCTACAGGTCAGTCTCCTCTCTCCAACCCACGGTAGAGCTGGTAGCCATGTGTCTGTCCCTCCACATTAAAGCCAGACTGTACACTAACCAGTTTATTTTTATGCCGTAGTTAATGCTCTGAATTTGATCTACCCCCCCCCCACAGTCACATGATCGTCTGCAGGTGTACGGTGGACACACGGACATGGTGATGTGTATGGCAATCCACAAGAATATGGTGAGTCCTCTGTCCTCAGTCCCAAATCTATGTCAGTCCCCTCTCTCTCAGGTCAGTCTCCTCTCTCTCAGGTCAGTCCCCTCTCTCTCAGGTCAGTCCCCTCTCTCTCAGGTCAGTCCCCTCTCTCTCTCAGGTCAGTCCCCCTCTCTCTCAGGTCAGTCCCCTCTCTCTCAGGTCAGTCCCCTCTCTCTCTCAGGTCAGTCCCCTCTCTCTCTCAGGTCAGTCCCCCTCTCTCTCAGGTCAGTCCCCCTCTCTCTCAGGTCAGTCCCCTCTCTCTCAGGTCAGTCCCCCTCTCTCTCAGGTCAGTCCCCTCTCTCTCAGGTCAGTCCCCCTCTCTCTCAGGTCAGTCCCCTCTCTCTCAGGTCAGTCCCCTCTCTCTCAGGTCAGTCCCCTCTCTCTCAGGTCAGTCCCCCCTCTCTCTCAGGTCAGTCCCCCCTCTCTCTCAGGTCAGTCCCCCCTCTCTCTCAGGTCAGTCCCCCCTCTCTCTCAGGTCAGTCCCCCCTCTCTTTCATTAAAACATGGCTGGTGGAACGTAACGTATCAGATGATTACCGATGTTCATCTGTGTTTCAGATCTACACTGGTTGCTATGACGGCAGTGTGCAGGCGGTCAAACTGAACCTGATCCAGAACTATCACTGTCGGGTAAGACTGGGGAACTGGGATGTGAAGGGGTTTCTGCTGGGATGTGAAGAGGTCTCTGCTGGGTAAGACTGGGGAACTGGGATGTGAAGGGGTCTCTGCTGGGATGTGAAGGTGTCTCTGCTGGGATGTGAAGGAGTCTCTGCTGGGATGTGAAGGAGTCTCTGCTGGGATGTGAAGGGGTCTCTGCTGGGTAAGACTGGGAAACTGGGATGTGAAGGGGTCTCTGCTGGGATGTGAAGGGGTCTCTGCTGGGATGTGAAGGGGTCTCTGCTGGGTAAGACAGGGGAACCTTTAAGGCTCAGTGGGTTTAGTTGTTAGAACACTTTCTGAACGCTGCCAGTGGCATGGCTGTTCTCTGATCTAACTCTTCCCCCCCCCCCTGTCTCTTCTCTCCTGCCAGTGGCATGGCTATTCTCTGATCTAATTCCCCCCCTGTCTCTTCTCTCCTGCCAGTGGCATGGCTATTCTCTGATCTAATTCCACCCCTGTCTCTTCTCTCCTGCCAGTGGCATGGCTGTTGTCTGATCTTTGGAGTGTTGGATCACCTTCAGCAGCACCTGCTCCAAGACCACGCCTCTCCCAACACACAGAACCTCAAGTGTCGATGGAAGAACTGTGACGAGTATTTCACCGCTCGCAACGGCTCCAAGCAGGTATGGCATTGAGTGTTCCTACACAGGACATAGGCTGTAACACACGGACTGCTGTGATGGTTATAGGTCGTATTAGTGGGTCAGAGGTAGAGCTGTGATGGTTATAGGTCGTATTAGTGGGTCAGAGGTAGAGCTGTGATGGTTATAGGTCGTATTAGTGGGTCAGAGGTAGAGCTGTGATGGTTATGGATTTTTTAATGGCAGTAATTGGCAAACCAAATTACCTTGGTCTCCATTAATACAGTGGGGCAAAAAAGTATTTAGTCAGCCACCAATTGTGCAAGTTCTCCCACTTAAAAAGATGAGAGAGGCCTGTAATTGTCATCATAGGTACACTTCAACTATGACAGACAAAATGAGGAAAAAAATCCAGAAAATCACATTGTAGGATTTTAATGAATTGATTTGCAAATTATGGTGGAAAATAAGTATTTAGTCACCTACAAACAAGCAAGATTTCTGGCTCTCACAGACCTGTAATTTCTTCTTTAAGAGGCTCCTCTCTCCTCCACTCCTTACCTGTATTAATGGCACTTGTTTGAACTTGTTATCAGTATAAAAGACACCTGTCCACAACCTCAAACAGTCACACTCCAAACTCCACTATGGCCAAGACCAAAGAGCTGTCAAAGGACACCAGAAACAAAATTGTAGACCTGCACCAGGCTGGGAAGACTGAATCTGCAATAGGTAAGCAGCTTGGTTTGAAGAAATCAACTGTGGGAGCTATTATTAGGAAATGGAAGACATACAAGACCACTGATAATCTCCCTCGATCTGGGGCTCCACGCAAGATCTCACCCCGTGGGGTCAAAATGATCACAAGAACGGTGAGCAAAAATCCCAGAACCACACGGGGGGACCTAGTGAATGACCTGCAGAGAGCTGGGACCAAAGTAACAAAGCCTACCATCAGTAACACACTACGCCGCCAGGGACTCAAATCCTGCAGTGCCAGAGGTGTCCCCCTGCTTAAGCCAGTACATGTCCAGGCCCGTCTGAAGTTGGCTAGAGAGCATTTCGATGATCCTGAAGAAGATTGGGAGAATGTCATATGGTCAGATGAAACCAAAATATAACTTTTTGGTAAAAACTCAACTCGTCATGTTTGGAGGACAAAGACTGCTGAGTTGCATCCAAAGAACACCATACCTACTGTGAAGCATGGGGGTGGAAACATCATGCTTTGGGGCTGTTTTTCTGCAAAGGGACCAGGACGACTGATCCGTGTAAAGGAAAGAATGAATGGGGCCATGTATCGTGAGATTTTGAGTGAAAACCTCCTTCCATCAGCAAGGGCATTGAAGATGAAACGTGGCTGGGTCTTTCAGCATGACAATGATCCCAAACACACCATGTATCGTGAGATTTTGAGTGAAAACCTCCTTCCATCAGCAAGGGCATTGAAGATGAAACGTGGCTGGGTCTTTCAACATGACAATGATCCCAAACACACCGCCTGGGCAACGAAGGAGTGGCTTCGTAAGAAGCATTTCAAGGTCCTGGAGTGGCCTAGCCAGTCTCCAGATCTCAACCCCATAGAAAATCTTTGGAGGGAGTTGAAAGTGTGTGTTGCCCAGCAACAGCCCCAAAACATCACTGCTCTAGAGGAGATCTGCATGTAGGAATGGGCCAAAATACCAGCAACAGTGGTTGAAAACCTTGTGAAGACTTACAGAAAACGTTTGACCTCTGTCATTGCCAACAAAGGGTATATAACAAATTATTGAGAAACTTTTGTTGTTGACCAAATACTTATTTTTCACCATAATTTGCAAATAAATTCATTAAAAATCCTACAATGTGATTTTCTGGATTTTTTTCCCTCATTTTGTCTGTCATAGTTGAAGTGTACCTATGATGAAAATTACAGGCCTCTCATATTTTTAAGTGGGAGAACTTGCACAATTGGTGGCTGGCTAAATACTTTTTTGTTGCTTCTATAACCGTTCGAATAGCAACAGAAATCCATTCCATTGCATGAGCCACGCCAGGTAAAATCATTAGAATGTACATCATACGTTACCATGGAAATGATTGCATCACAATACCAGGCAGCCATTGAGCATGCCCATGATGTGTTTGGTCAAACTGTCTGTCAGCTGTTATTACATCCTATTGTTTTCGTCCGCAACCGTTGGTTACACAGTTTGTACGGTAATTGTGCCAGCCATAGTAAGAGGCAGACCACCTTCTTCTGCTAAGTGGATCGATTCTCCAATCACCCCTATTGATATTGACATATCTACTATCTGAGTAAAACAACGTGTGTGTGTGTTTCTGTCTCCTGCCTTACAGGGGGCTCCAAGGCACATGCTGCAACATGTTGAGGAGGAGTGGAGTGGACCAGCCCACCCCTGAGGGAGTCTGGAGTGGACCAGCCCACCCCGGAGGGAGTCTGGAGTGGACCAGCCCACCCCTGAGGGAGTCTGGAGTGGACCAGCCCACCCCTGAGGGAGTCTGGAGTGGACCAGCCCACCCCGGAGGGAGTCTGGAGTGGACCAGCCCACCCCGGAGGGAGTCTCACGCTCCTAACCCCCCCCCCTTAATTCCCATATTGGGGTGACCCAGTCTATAAGGTCACCTGGTTGAACCTGAATGATGAGCGTATCAGTGAAACAGTGGGGTGATTCAGCTTGGTGCCAAGTGACTACTAGCCTGAAAACAAGACCTGTTTGGTGCTAACGTTCCACTTCTTGCCAATGTTAGGCATTGACGAGGAGTGGCAATGAGTGGAATGATAGCACAAAACCGACTGGTATTCAGGATAAGTTGACCATCCATACCAGAGAATAATGATGATGAATCTGTGGTTTTGTTATGAAAGGAGAGATGTGTTCTAGTTCTAGAACCAACTAGAACACATCTCTTCCTCTCCATGGTTCTCTCATGAATAAATGAACACTGCTTAATGTCAGTTGCCTTGAACCACTGACCAAATAAGACAAAGGAACACAGGACTGACTGTTCACCAAGCAAAGAAACCAGGTCTGAAAAGAGTCATTGTTATGTTTTCTATTCAAATGGCTGCAAATACATTTTAAAAATGAATCCAACCCTCAGTTTTATAAAGACAAATGTTTTCCACTGTATGTTTTTGTTTTGGAGGGATGTCGGGATGCTAGTGTCTTGGTGTGTTTGGAGGGAAGTCGGGATGCTAGTGTCTTGGTGTATTTGGAGGGACGTCGGGATGCTAGTGTCTTGGTGTGTTTGGAGGGAAGTCTGGATGCTAGTGTCTTGGTGTATTTGGAGGGACGTCGGGATGCTAGTGTCTTGGCGTGTTTGGAGGGAAGTCGGGATGCTAGTGTCTTGGTGTGTTTGGAGGGAAGTCGGGATGCTAGTGTCTTGGTGTGTTTGGAGGGAAGTCGGGATGCTAGTGTCTTGGTGTATTTGGAGGGACGTCGGGATGCTAGTGTCTTGGTGTGTTTGGAGGGACGTCGGGATGCTAGTCTCTTGGTGTGTTTGGAGGGAAGTCGGGATGCTAGTGTCTTGGTGTATTTTGGAGGGAAGTCGGGATGCTAGTGTCTTGGTGTGTTTGGAGGGAAGTCGGGATGCTAGTGTCTTGGTGTGTTTTGGAGGGAAGTCGGGATGCTAGTGTCTTGGTGTGTTTGGAGGGAAGTCGGGATGCTAGTGTCTTGGTGTGTTTGGAGGGACGTCGGGATGCTAGTGTCTTGGTGTGTTTGGAGGGAAGTCTGGATGCTAGTGTCTTGGTGTGTTTGGAGGGAAGTCGGGATGCTAGTGTCTTGGTGTGTTTGGAGGGACGTCTGGATGCAAGTGTCTTGGTGTGTTTGGAGGGACGTCGGGATGCTAGTTTCTTGGTGTGTTTGGAGGGACGTCGGGATGCTAGTGTCTTGGTGTGTTTGGAGGGAAGTCGGGATGCTAGTGTCTTGGTGTGTTTGGAGGGACGTCGGGATGGTAGTGTCTTGGCGTGTTTGGAGGGACGTCGGGATGCTAGTGTCTTGGTGTGTTTGGAGGGACGTCGGGATGCTAGTGTCTTGGTGTGTTTGGAGGGAAGTCGGGATGCTAGTGTCTTGGTGTGTTTGGAGGGACGTCGGGATGCTAGTGTCTTTGTTGCGACTCTTCTCTTGGTTTGTTTTTGTCCCAACCTCTTTGGATACAGCTGTGATTCACTCATTCATCAGACTTGGCTAGCTTTAATGATGTCAGGACCTAGATTTTTCTGGGACATATTTCGGTGCAATGGAGTGTAATTTCAGGCGTTTTAAGAAGAAGTAAAAATTGTAAAAAATAAATAAATAATGGTCTGTTTTTGAGAGTGATGTCTCATTTTGATAAACTTGTCACTAGATCCCCCCCTCACTGCCATATATTTTTCTTAGTTTATTTTAACAGGGGTTTTTATCTTAGTCTTGATCTTTTTCTTTCTGGCATTGAGTGTGGTTGGTCCTTGATATTTTGGTGTTTGTTGAAGGACAGTGTAAAGTGTCTGAGATTGCCATTTGAAAATGTGGTTTTGCAGTGATGAGGAACTGAGAGACATACTAGTGTGTGTTCTAGTGTTGGTTCTAGAATGTTTTCTCGTGTCGGTTCAAGAATGTGCTCTAGAATAGGTTCTAGTGTCGGCGCTAGAATGTGCTCTAGAATAGGTTCTAGAATGTGCTCTGGTGTCGGTTCTAGAATATGCTCTATTGTCGGTTCACTGTGTCGGTTCACTGTGTTCCAATGCGTGAACAGGCGTTTATGATGTGTAGTTAATCTGTCATCATTAAAGACAGACGTGAGAGAAATTCAAAAGAATCACTGTTTGTTAGTTTTTTTTTCCTGAATGAGTGAGTTTGTACTTACCAGTAATTGTTGGATATTGCTGTGCATCTTTTGTGGAACTCCTACAGTATATGGGTGTTGTTGTTTTTTATTTAAATAGGGTGTACCTATTCCACAGTAAGTAAGGGTTTGTTTTGAAACATGGCCGTTTGTGTAGAGATGTAGATGGTACAGAGACGGTGTGTTGAGGGGTTGAAGAACCCAGAGGAACAGAATCAGGATCCACCCCCCCATGCCATACCTCAAAACCCCCTGATGACACACACATCACACAAACCAATATAAACCTCTTGACACACACACACACACACACACACACACACACATCACACAAACTAATATAAACCTCTTGACACACACACACACACATCACACACACATCACACAAACCAATATAAACCTCTTGACACACACACACACATCACACAAACCAATATAAACCTCTTGACACACACACACACACACACACATCACACAAACCAATATAAACCTCTTGACACACACACACACACACACACACACACACACACACACACACACACACACACACATCACACAAACCAATATAAACCTCTTGACACACACACACACACATCACACAAACCAATATAAACCTCTTGACACACACACACACACACACACACACACACACACACACACACACACACACACACACACACACACACATCAAGCTGATACGTTGATCCATCATCCCTCTTTTTTTTTTTTTTTTTCAAACAGGTTTTTTTATTTTATAGTGTTATAAAACACGTTTTTAAAATTGAAATTGTAATCCATGTGAAGAAGAAAAGTTAAACCGATGTTGTCGATGTGACGCTCCTTATCCGTGTAATGGCAGCTCTGGGGTTGTACATGGTGCTGTTGTAGGTGTGTGTGTTCGGCTGAGGTGAGATCTCATCGACTCTGTTCAACCTGTGATCTTTAACAGCCGCATCCTCCTTTTGTTGAGAAGACATACCTCCCAGACATGTGTAACCCTCTTCCTCTGTTATTTGAGGGGAAAACATACAGTCGTCCTCTTACCTTGACATTCCTGAGTTTCTTTGACCAGTTAGTGTTTTTTAGTTCTTGCCCAAACGGTTGTGAACTTGTTTTGTTATTTTATTACAAATAAAAGTTACATAACTTGGAGAGAGAAAAATTCTACGGCCTTTTTGGTTTTCTGTCTCATCTGTAGTTGTGTTAAATATTGTCTTGAACTGCATTAAGACACAGCAGCCGTTCAGACACAGCAGCCGTTAAGACACAGCAGCCGTTCAGACACAGCAGCCGTTCAGACACAGCAGCCGTTCAGACACAGCAGCCGTTCAGACACAGCAGCCGTTAAGACAGCAGCCGTTAAGACACAGCAGCCGTTCAGACACAGCAGCCGTTCAGACACAGCAGCCGTTCAGACACAGCAGCCGTTCAGACACAGCAGCCGTTCAGACACAGCAGCCGTTCAGACACAGCAGCCGTTCAGACACAGCAGCCGTTCAGACACAGCAGCCGTTCAGACACAGCAGCCGTTCAGACACAGCAGCCGTTCAGACACAGCAGCCGTTCAGACACAGCAGCCGTTCAGACACAGCAGCCGTTCAGACACAGCAGCCGTTCAGACACAGCAGCCGTTCAGACACAGCAGCCGTTCAGACACAGCAGCCGTTCAGACACAGCAGCCGTTCAGACACAGCAGCCGTTCAGACACAGCAGCCGTTCAGACACAGCAGCCGTTCAGACACAGCAGCCGTTCAGACACAGCAGCCGTTCAGACACAGCAGCCGTTCAGACACAGCAGCCGTTCAGACACAGCAGCCGTTTAGCTAAATTCAACAGATTTTTTTTTACTGTTGTTAATAAAGCATGAATTAAACAAACAAAAACAGTCCAACCAATAACTACACAATTATTTATTGGGTTAAAAATGTTTTAAAAATGCATTACACTCATTTGACCAAAACTTTTAATAGGAAACCACAAGTCCAACCCATAGTCATATTCACAACTCCACATGTTGAACCCACCCTGTAGGGAGCTCTTCAACAGGCTATAGGGAGGCTCCTGCCTGGTCCTGGTCGTACAGCGGAGGGGAGGGGGGGGGGGGGGGGGGGGTGTTCTTGGCAGGTTCTGTCTGTCCCATTCTGTGTCTCATTCATCCATTGGTAGGACTGGCAGACGAACGGATTCGATTCGTTCCGGTTCCCACAGACCAACCAATCCGGTGCTGAGTCAGGAAGTCCAAGACTGAAGGAAGGGAGCACTGGTCCTTTTCCAACATCTCCAGTTCATCCATTGGCCAAAGACTGAAGGAAGGGAGCACTGGTCCTTTTCCAACATCTCCAGTTCATCCATTGGCCATGAGAGGGCCGTGGTCTTCACTGGAGCGATTTGGAGAAGGGGCTTGACAGTGCATCGTGTTAGGGTGGGTTATCAAATGTTATGGGATGGTAGGTGGTATAGGGGAGACGTTGAGGATGGTAGGTGGTATAGGGGAGACGTTGAGGATGGTAGGTGGTATAGGGGAGATGTTGAGAATGGTAGGTGGTATAGGGGAGACGTTGAGGATGGTAGGTGTTATAGGGGAGATGTTGAGGATGTTAGGTGGTATAGGGGAGACGTCGAGGGTGGTAGGTGGTATAGGGGAGACGTCGAGGGTGGTAGGTGGTATAGGGGAGACGTCGAGGGTGGTAGGTGGTATAGGGGAGACGTCGAGGGTGGTAGGTGGTATAGGGGAGACGTGGTAGGTGGTATAGGGGAGATGTCGAGGGTGGTAGGTGGTATAGGGGAGACGTCGAGGGTGGTAGGTGGTATAGGGGAGACGTCGAGGGTGATAGGTGGTATAGGGGAGACGTCGAGGGTGGTAGGTGGTATAGGGGAGACGTTGAGGATGGTAGGTGGTATAGGGGAGACGTTGAGGATGGTAGGTGGTATAGGGGAGACGTTGAGGATGGTAGGTGGTATAGGGGAGACGTCGAGGGTGGTAGGTGGTATAGGGGAGACGTGGTAGGTGGTATAGGGGAGATGTGGTAGGTGGTATAGGGGGGACGTCGAGGGTGGTAGGTGGTATAGGGGAGACGTCGAGGGTGATAGGTGGTATAGGGGAGACGTCGAGGGTGGTAGGTGGTATAGGGGAGACGTCGAGGGTGGTATAGGGGAGACGTCGAGGGTGGTATAGGGGAGACGTCGAGGGTGGTATAGGGGAGACGTTGAGGGTGATAGGTGGTATAGGGGAGACGTCGAGGGTGGTAGGTGGTATAGGGGAGACGTCGAGGGTGGTATAGGGGAGACGTCGAGGGTGGTATAGGGGAGACGTCGAGGGTGGTATAGGCGAGACGTCGAGGGTGGTATAGGCGAGACGTCGAGGGTGGTATAGGGGAGACGTCGAGGGTGGTATAGGGGAGACGTCGAGGGTGGTATAGGGGAGACGTCGAGGGTGGTAGGTGGTATAGGGGAGACGTCGAGGGTGGTAGGCGTAACGAGGGAACCTTTTCAGTAGGTACGGTAGGTGAGGGTTGGAGTAGTGTAAATAAAACTGAATGTTTTAAGAGATATTCAGTGGGTTATGGAGTGGTGGCTCTGTGGTATGAAGACAGAAAAAGAGAGGTTATGTGTGTTTGATGCCTGAGAGAACGGTACATCTGGTAAGGAGTGGGGTGTGTTAAAAAAAATAAACATGGCCGATTCAGAAGAGACTGTTTCAGCAGTACTGGGACATGGTCAGGAGAGGAAATGAGAGAAGCCTGAGACCTAGAAAGAGGGAAGAGGATAAGGATGGCTAACTGGTATGGACTGGTAGGTAGCAGTCTAATGTGAGGACTGGTAGGTAGCAGTTGAATGTGAGGACTGGACTGGTAGGTAGCAGTCTAATGTGAGGACTGGACTGGTAGGTAGCAGTCTAATGTGAGGACTGGACTGGTAGGTAGCTGTCTAATGTGAGGACTGGACTGGTAGGTAGCTGTCTAATGTGAGGACTGGACTGGTAGCTGTCTAATGTGAGGACTGGTAGGTAGCTGTCTAATGTGAGGACTGGTAGGTAGCTGTCTAATGTGAGGACTGGTAGGTAGCAGTCTAATGTGAGGACTGGTAGGTAGCTGTCTAATGTGAGGACTGGTAGGTAGCTGTCTAATGTGAGGACTGGACTGGTAGGTAGCTGTCTAATGTGAGGACTGGTAGGTAGCTGTCTAATGTGAGGACTGGACTGGTAGGTAGCTGTCTAATGTGAGGACTGGTAGGTATCTGTCTAATGTGAGGCCCTGGACTGGTAGGTAGCTGTCTAATGTGAGGACTGGACTGGACTGGTAGGTAGCTGTCTAATGTGAGGACTGGACTGGACTGGTAGGTAGCTCTCTAATGTGAGGACTGGACTGGTAGCTGTCTAATGTGAGGACTGGTAGGTAGCAGTCTAATGTGAGGACTGGACTGGTAGGTAGCTGTCTAATGTGAGGACTGGACTGGTAGGTAGCTGTCTAATGTGAGTACTGGACTGGTAGGTAGCTGTCTAATGTGAGGCCTTGTAGGTAGCTGTCTAATGTGAGGACTGGTAGGTAGCTGTCTAATGTGAGGACTGGTAGGTAGCTGTCTAATGTGAGGACTGGACTGGTAGGTAGCTGTCTAATGTGAGGACTGGACTGGTAGGTAGCTGTCTAATGTGAGGACTGGACTGGTAGGTAGCTGTCTAATGTGAGGACTGGACTGGACTGGTAGGTAGCTGTCTAATGTGAGGACTGGTAGGTAGCTGTCTAATGTGAGGACTGGTAGGTAGCAGTCTAATGTGAGGACTGGTAGGTAGCAGTCTAATGTGAGGACTGGTAGGTAGCTGTCTAATGTGAGGACTGGTAGGTAGCTGTCTAATGTGAGGACTGGTAGGTAGCTGTCTAATGTGAGGACTGGTAGGTAGCTGTCTAATGTGAGGACTGGACTGGTAGGTAGCTGTCTAATGTGAGGACTGGACTGGTAGGTAGCTGTCTAATGTGAGGACTGGACTGGTAGCTGTCTAATGTGAGGACTGGTAGGTAGCTGTCTAATGTGAGGACTGGTAGGTAGCTGTCTAATGTGAGGACTGGACTGGTAGGTAGCTGTCTAATGTGAGGACTGGTAGGTATCTGTCTAATGTGAGGCCCTGGACTGGTAGGTAGCTGTCTAATGTGAGGACTGGACTGGTAGGTAGCTGTCTAATGTGAGGACTGGACTGGACTGGTAGGTAGCTCTCTAATGTGAGGACTGGACTGGTAGCTGTCTAATGTGAGGACTGGTAGGTAGCAGTCTAATGTGAGGACTGGTAGGTAGCTGTCTAATGTGAGGCCTGGACTGGTAGGTAGCTGTCTAATGTGAGGACTGGACTGGTAGGTAGCTGTCTAATGTGAGGACTGGTAGGTAGCTGTCTAATGTGAGGACTGGACTGGTAGGTAGCTGTCTAATGTGAGGACTGGTAGGTAGCTGTCTAATGCTAATGTGAGGACTGGTAGGTAGCTGTCTAATGTGAGGACTGGACTGGTAGGTAGCTGTCTAATGTGAGGACTGGTAGGTATCTGTCTAATGTGAGGCCTGGACTGGTAGGTAGCTGTCTAATGTGAGGACTGGACTGGACTGGTAGGTAGCTGTCTAATGTGAGGACTGGACTGGTAGCTGTCTAATGTGAGGACTGGTAGGTAGCTGTCTAATGTGAGGACTGGTAGGTAGCTGTCTAATGTGAGGACTGGTAGGTAGCTGTCTAATGTGAGGACTGGTAGGTAGCTGTCTAATGTGAGGACTGGTAGGTAGCTGTCTAATGTGAGGACTGTTAGGTAGCTGTCTAATGTGAGGACTGGACTGGTAGGTAGCTGTCTAATGTGAGGACTGGTAGGTAGCAGTCTAATGTGAGGACTGGACTGGTAGGTAGCAGTCTAATGTGAGGACTGGACTGGTAGGTAGCAGTCTAATGTGAGGCCTGGACTGGTAGGTAGCAGTCTAATGTGAGGACTGGACTGGTAGGTAGCAGTCTAATGTGAGGACTGGACTGGTAGGTAGCAGTCTAATGTGAGGACTGGACTGGTAGGTAGCAGTCTAATGTGAGGACTGGACTGGTAGGTAGCAGTCTAATGTGAGGACTGGACTGGTAGGTAGCAGTCTAATGTGAGGACTGGACTGGTAGGTAGCAGTCTAATGTGAGGACTGGACTGGTAGGTAGCTGTCTAATGTGAGGACTGGACTGGTAGGTAGCTGTCTAATGTGAGGACTGGACTGGTAGGTAGCTGTCTAATGTGAGGACTGGTAGGTAGCAGTCTAATGTGAGGACTGGACTGGTAGGTAGCAGTCTAATGTGAGGACTGGTAGGTAGCTGTCTAATGTGAGGACTGGACTGGTAGGTAGCTGTCTAATGTGAGGACTGGTAGGTAGCAGTCTAATGTGAGGACTGGTAGGTAGCTGTCTAATGTGAGGACATAAAGTTCTGCTCTGTTCTTCTTGTGGGATGGGTCTCACCTGGGAGGACATCCGGCTGAGAAGACCTGTCTGGCAATCTAGGCATACATGGTCAGCTGGAGCCACTGGACAATGAGTAGAGACAGGGGTAGTATCAGTCAGGACATAGAGGGGTATAATCAGTTAGGACATAGAGGGGTAGTATCAGTCAGGACATAGAGGGGCAGTATCAGTCAGGACATAGAGGGGTAGTATCAGTCAGGACATAGAGGGGTAGTATCAGTCAGGACATAGAGGGGTAGTATCAGTCAGGACATAGAGGGGTAGTATCAGTCAGGACATAGAGGGGTAGTATCAGTCAGGACATAGAGGGGTAGTATCAGTCAGGACATAGAGGGGTCGTATCAGTCAGGACATAGAGGGGTAGTATCTGTTAGCGTGCTGACACATGTCTTCTGTCAACACAGCCCCTAAGGCAGTAGTAACATCATGTTTGTTCCATGTCATTCATCATCAGACTGTGTATCATTAGCATTAGCAGCTTACCTCCAAGACACTAAGTCTGATCATACCATCCTGATCAAAAGCCTGGAACGCCCCTGTAAACAAAAACCCCATTTCATCAATCAATCAATAAAACATGAATATGACCAGACAGAATACTAAGGTGAAGAGCGTGCGGGGACTTACTGAACATGGCTTCTAGCCGGACCAGACAGAATACTAAGGTGAAGAGCGTGCGGGACTTACTGAACATGGCTTCTAGCCGGACCAGACAGAATACTAAGGTGAAGAGCGTGCGGGACTTACTGAACATGGCTTCTAGCCGGACCAGACAGAATACTAAGGTGAAGAGCGTGCGGGACTTACTGAACATGGCTTCTAGCCGGACCAGACAGAATACTAAGGTGAAGAGCGTGCGGGACTTACTGAACATGGCTTCTAGCCGGACCAGACAGAATACTAAGGTGAAGAGCGTGCGGGACTTACTGAACATGGCTTCTAGCCGGACCAGACAGAATACTAAGGTGAAGAGCGTGCGGGACTTACTGAACATGGCTTCTAGCCGGACCAGACAGAATACTAAGGTGAAGAGCGTGCGGGACTTACTGAACATGGCTTCTAGCCGGACCAGACAGAATACTAAGGTGAAGAGCGTGCGGGACTTACTGAACATGGCTTCTAGCCGGACCAGACAGAATACTAAGGTGAAGAGCGTGCGGGACTTACTGAACATGGCTTCTAGCCAGACCAGACAGAATACTAAGGTGAAGAGCGTGCGGGACTTACTGAACATGGCTTCTAGCCGGACCAGACAAAATACTAAGGTGAAGAGCGTGCGGGACTTACTGAACATGGCTTCGAGCCGGACCAGACAGAATACTAAGGTGAAGAGCGTGCGGGACTTACTGAACATGGCTTCTAGCCGGACCAGACAGAATACTAAGGTGAAGAGCGTGCGGGACTTACTGAACATGGCTTCGAGCCGGACCAGACAGAATACTAAGGTGAAGAGCGTGCGGGACTTACTAAACATGGCTTCGAGCCGGACCAGACAGCTGATGAAGCTGTCAAAGTCGATGTTCATACCCTCATTGGCGTAACGCATGGTGATGATGTCATACAGCTGGTTGTTGAGACGGAAGCCTGAACGGGACACAAGGACACAATAACTGAGTAGTGACAAGACTGTAAAATATATTGGACGTAGAGATTAGACTGGAGTGGATGGAGTCCGTTATCAGGCGGCCATTTAACGATAATTCTAGGGTCTGGATACATTTACTCTTGACTTGTAAATGACCTCTAACAATGTCACAGATGTTCTTGAACACTTTTCTTACCTCGTCCCTTGGGCTTGAATTCCTGGCTCATAGACCCTGGTAACATTGTGCAACAAAGTGGGACTTTGGGTGTGGTTAAAATAGAGGCTGGAGAGCGCTATATATGCTGAGTTTAATTCACTGAAAACAAACTTTAGTGATACCAAAAAAAACACGATTTTGTCCAAGAAATGCGGCTAAATATCATGTGGCTGTGCTTGGTACTGATTTCTACGTGTGTGGGCTGCAAGTAAAGGACAATTGGGAACTCCAATGCCGTCCTCCTATCTTTCCCTTTAACAGAACGGTCGATGGCTCTCATAGCTTTTACTTTTTTGGTTTCATAAGCTAGCTCAAGCATTTTAGCTACGGGTAAGCAGCCTTACTTCCTCACATGGGCAACAATTAACGAGCTACGTTAGCTAGCTAGTTAATGTGAGCCTACCAGGCTACATATTGAACTTCGATCGTCTCAGGCCAGTGGCACAATATATAAATGTATGGTTAGATCAGACACGCTGTCGTAATCATTGGCGACAATTTAAGTCAAAATCACAAATCCAAATCCCCGTTTCCATGCATGGTGTAGGAAAGGGCCGATTTAGCTAGCTAGCTACTGCAGGACAACAACACCAGTAGACCAAAAACAGACGTTTTTCTGACAATGATAACGCTTTGCTCCGGGTGTGATTTGATTGGTGTGAAGCCAAATCCAAACTGGCCTCCCTTTGGGGGTGTTTTGCTGTGCCAGGACAACCCACAGTTGAGCTCAGCTCAATGCTGATTGGCTAATTATTTATTTTATTTTTTATCAAGGGAGTTCAAATGCTTGCTGGCATCAATCAGTCAAATTCTACAAAAGCAACATATCATACTCTTTCATTCCAGACAGCATCAGATACATGGTCTACACATACTGAGACAGAGAGATACTGTTTCACTGTCCAGACAGCATCAGATACAGGGTCTACACATACTGAGACAGAGAGATGCTGTTTCCCTGTCCAGACAGCATCAGATACATGGTCTACACATACTGAGACAGGGGGTAGCTGTTTCCCTGTCCAGACAGCATCAGATACATGGTCTACACATACTGAGACAGGGGGTAGCTGTTTCCCTGTCCAGACAGCATCAGATACATGGTCTACACATACTGAGACAGAGAGGTGCTGTTTCACTGTCCAGACAGCATCAGATACATGGTCTACACATACTGACACAGAGGGGTGCTGTTTCCCTGTCCAGACAGCATCAGATACATGGTCTACACATACTGACTGACACAGAGGGGTGCTGTTTCACTGTCCAGACAGCATCAGATACATGGTCTACACATACTGAGACAGAGAGGTGCTGTTTCCCTGTCCAGACAGCATCAGATACAGGGTCTACACATACTGAGACAGAGAGGTGCTGTTTCACTGTCCAGACAGCATCAGATACAGGGTCTACACATACTGAGACAGAGAGGTGCTGTTTCCCTCGCTCTGATGATTTCTCTGGTGAGATTCAGCGACTTGCGAAATTGATCGAACATTAAAAAAATAAAAACAGAGACGAAAGTTAAATTTATTTTATAATTTTAATGTTTTTATTGGTCAAATGTTTGGATAAGCCTGGCTTCCCTTAAATACACACCACTGGTTCGGGCATATCAAGTTATGTGAGACCAGTTAGATGACGTGCTGCTACTTTTCAGACTACGTTTCTATTCAGGGCGACTGAACTGAGCCAAACAGCATTGTGTCGACTTGGCTGCCTGAGCCATGGATAACATTTTTAAAAGCCCAGCAACAACAGATAATGTTAGCAAAATAGCTAACTAGCTAATGTTAGCATGCTAGCTACCTAAACGGACAGCTGTCAGTTCCCTATTTGTTGATGTTTGTCCACTCACAACGTTCCAGCCCCCTAATCTCGTGAATATGTATGAGTAGCCTGCGTCATTCTTCGGAGGTGGAAGTGAAACAAGCATTTCTGCTCTAGGGCAGGAATTACGTGGAAATAGGGGCTGCATTGATCTCTGGTGAGAAACCAGACATCTCGACAGAGAGAGCAGCCTTATTCTAAAAATAGTGAAAACAGGTTTTTAGACATTTTCGCAAATGTATAATTTTTTTTTTATATATATATACCTTACTTACATAATGAGTATTCAAACCTTTTGCTAATGAGACTTAAAATTGAACTCGGGTGTATCCTGTCTCCATTGATCATCCTTTATGTTTCTACAAGTTGATTGGAGTCCACCTGTGGTAAATTCATTTGATTGGACATGATTTGGAAAGGCACACACCTGTCAATATAAGGTCCCACAGTTGACAGTGCATGTCAGAGCAAAAACCAAGTCACGAGGTTGAAGGAATTGTCCTTAGAGCTCCGAGACAGAATTGTGCCAAGCTACAAATCTGGGGAAGGGTACTAAAAAATGTCTGCAGCATTGAAGGTCCCCCAAGAACACAGTGGCCTCCATTATTCTTAAATGGAAGAAATTTGGAACCACCAAGACTCTTCCTAGCTCTGGCCACCCATCCAAACTGAGAAATCAGGAGAGAACGGCCTTTGTCAGGGAGGTGACCAAGAACCCGATGGTCACTCTGACAGAGCGCCAGAGTTCCTCTGTGGAGATGGGAGAACATTCCAGAAGGGCAACCATCTCTGCAACACTGCACCAATCAGGACTTTATGGTAGAGTTGCCAGACGGAAGCCACTACTCAGTAAAAGGCACATGACACGTCTGAAGGAAACCTGGCACCATCCCTACGGTGAAGCATGGTGCTGGCAGCATCACGCTGTGGGGTTCCTAGTCAGGATTGAGGGAAAGATGAACGAAGCAAAGTACAGAGAGATCCTTGATGAAAACCTGCTCCAGAGCGCCCAGGACCTCAGACTGGGGTGAAAGTTCACCTTCCAAATACAGGTGTGCCAAGCTTGTAGCGTTATACCCAAAAAGACTTGAGGTTGTAATCGCTGCCAAAGGTGCTTCAACGATGTACTGAGTAAAGGGTCTGAATACTTATGTAAATGTGATATCTTATTTTTTATTCATTTGCGAAAATGTCTAAAAACCTGTTTGCATTGTCATTATAGGGTATTGTGATGTCATTATGGGGTATTGTGATGTCATTATGGGGTATTGTGTGTAGATTGATGAGGGTGGGGGGGAAACAAATCCATTTTAGAATAAGGCTGTAACGTAACAAAGTGTGAAAAATGTGGAGGGGTCTGAATACCTTCCGAATACACTGTATATCTACTGTAGTACTCAATGTTAAGAACTTAACTTCAATGCTGAAAGTGTTCTGGAACGTAAAGGGTATAAATCACCATATGAAGATAAATAAAAATGATATCCTTCCTGGAAAGGAGAGGGCGGCTATTTGCTTTCTATAGGGCTGTGGTGGAAAAAATACCCAACTGTCATACTTGAGTAAAAGTAATCAGGAAATTACTCAATTAAAAGTTAAAAAATGTACTACTCGAGTAAAAGTCTAAATGTATTTTGTTTTAAATATACTTAACTATCAAAAGTACATTTAATTGCTAAAATATACTTAAGTAGTACAAGTGTAAGCATTTGTGTTTAGTGAGTCTGCCAGATCAGAGGCAGTAGGGATGGACCAGGGATGTTCTCTTGATAAGTGTGTTAATTGGATAATTTTCCTGTCCTGGTTAGCATTTTTATTTTTAAAATGTCACCTTTATTTATCCAGGTAGGCCAGTTGAGAACAAGTTCTCATTTACAACTGCGACACAAACAACACAGAGTTACACATGGAATAAACAAACATACAGTCACGAATACAATAGAAAAAGGTATATATACAGTGTGTGAAAATTCAAAATGTAATGAGTACTTTTGGGTGTCAGGGAAAATGTATGGAGTAAAAAGTACATTATTTTCTTCACGAATGTAGTAAAGTAAAAGTTGTCAAAAATACAAATAGTAAAGTACAAGTACTTAAGTAGTACTTTAAAGTATTTTTACTGAAGTACTTTACACCACGGTATACTATATATATATATATATATATAACACATACATACACCACTGCTATAGAGGACTTTCCATCTTGTTGTAGATGCCGAAACAGGGATACGATCTGTTCTATTCTATTGTATCTGGTAACTAACCTGCATCGTTGATGGCATTTCTCATCTCGTAGCTGTTGATGATACCAGCCTGGTCCGAGCTGTAGTGTCTAAAGATCCCCTGAGAAACAGAGCATTTATTAAATCTACTAATCTGACCCTATTTACAGTGTCATTGGGAGTGGAGATAAACCCTGTATTCTGAAGAAGATGATGATGATGATGAAGAAGAGCATTCTCACCTGCCACTGTTTGATCTTGTTCCAGAGATGTCTGAACTCCTGCAGGCTGAGTCTGCCCGTCCCGTCCATCTAGACATTAGCTTTAGTTAAGACCACAGTGACGGACGTCAACATGGAAAACTTTACAATCACTTCCTGTCAACAAGGTCACATACTCTGAATAAGCTATTTCAACACTTCCTGGTTGTTACATTAGTAACACCAATGACCTCAGTAACACCCATGACCTCGGTAACACCCATGACCTCGGGCACGTACTACTGCAGTAAAAGGTGAATTTGGCCCTGATGTTTGTCCACCGTAGGCCCTGTCTGTGATACCAACAGGCTGTGCTCTCTCTAGATAATTCAGACCTTTCATGGGGACCCACAACTGCTGCATGTTCTGCATGTATTCCTGAGATGGCACATCTGATTCACATTGTAAACTAGTCCTCAAGGTGTTTTACTAAATGAATCAGGTGATCTAGTTCAGGACTACAACTAAATTGTGAAAATGTCTGGGGGTCCCGAGGAGAGGTTTGAGAACCACTGCTATAGACAACACAACTTGACCCGGACGGGTCTCTATCTACAGACAACACAACCTGACCTGGGAGGGTCTCTATCTACAGACAGCACAACCTGACCTGGGTCTGACAACACAACCTGACCCGGGCGGGTCTCTATCTACAGACAACACAACCTGACCCGGGCGGGTCTCTATCTACAGACAACACAACCTGACCCGGGCGGGTCTCTATCTACAGACAACACAACCTGACCCGGGCGGGTCTCTATCTACAGACAACACAACCTGACCCGGGCGGGTCTCTGTCTACAGACAGCACAACCTGACCCGGGTCTGACAACACAATCTGACCCGGGCGGGTCTCTATGTACAGACAACACAACCTGACCCGGGCGGGTCTCTGTCTACAGACAACACAACCTGACCCGGGCGGGTCTCTCTCTACGGACAACACATCCTGACCCGGGCGGGTCTCTATCTACAGACAACACAACCTGACCCGGGCGGGTCTCTGTCTACAGACAACACAACCTGACCCAGGAGGGTCTCTCTCTACAGACACCACAGATACAGAGGATACGTCCACGAGTGCAATCATGCTCCTGCAGCACTCCAGGCTAAAACCCTCTGTGTTCAGGTCCTTATCTGTGGAAGAGTGAGATAGAGATACTGTAACTAATCAACCAATCACTAACAAACCCTAACTTAGTAGAATCAGGTGTCAGTGCAGGGCTAATCTGTCATTGACAGACTACGTAAACATAAACGCGGCCTTGTTGAAGCCCTTCTCTAATGATGCAGACGATGACTGTAATGTGAAGTTTTAGGATGTTTCTTAATATGCATGCGAATTGGAGCACACAACGGTCGGGGTACGAGTCCAAATCAAAGTATGCGAAACGGAGCACGGAGGGCCCTTCTCAGATGCGTACTTGGTTTGCATACATCGACGCAATCTTCGACTGAAATATTCCCAGGATTGTTGACATAATGTAATGCAACCACATAAAAAAAAAACGACTTAACATTTCCTGAAAAAAATAAATGGCGACTGGTTTTGAGCTGAAGCGAAAGAAAGTTAACTCTGACTTCAGAATGAAAAGTTGTCCATTCACATCTCATAAATTGCCTGACAACAATAGTGTATCTTTAATACGTTAATAAATACATACTGTGTTCATTTGGACATGTTTATCTGCCTACAATACCAACTGTAGTGTCGTAGATCGCTGGCTAACTGACGAAGAATTGATAGCTAGCTAGCTACCCACAACAAAAAATCTTAAGCTAATTTTGGCCATCTACCTTGCATAATAACATTCGTTTTTAGTTTTGGGTCGTTTTTTTACATGTAAAACTAGCTGGATTAATACGATTCACATATAGTTTGCTGATAATTATGAAGTAAAACTTCAAGATTGAGTTATATCTTGTTTTGTCTGTTTTGGTCAAAGGTAACGTTAATGCATTAACGTTAGCACAGAGTTGCTTCTCAAATGTGACATTTTATCCGTTTTCCACACTGTCGTCCTCACAAGAATGCACTCGGGAGAACCTCCTCGGGGAACGTACTCAAGAGAACCTCTTCGGAGAACGTACTCAAGAGAACCTACTCAAGAGAACCTCCTCGTGGAACGTACTCAAGAGAACCCCCTCGGAGAACGTACTCAAGAGAACCACCTCGGAGAAAGAACTCAGAGCATAAGCGTGTGGAGTACGGTTGTATGCATATTGAGAAACACGCTTAGTCTTACGTTTGGAGACAACCCTGTTGAGGACATTCTTCAGCTCGTTGGCGGTAACTTCCATTTCCTGTGAGAGAGGAGAAAGCGGGAGAAGGACATATGGAGTCACCTGAGTGTGTATCTGGACACTTCTAACATTTTAAACATGAACATTGTTAATGTTTCAATGCCAGTAGTTGTTTGTGTTTATCTTTTGATGTCTGAAAGCCTCCTCACCTGACCCATAGAACCTCATCAAATTCATTTGTTAACCAGATCTGAGTTCAAATAGTTTTTAAAACATTTTTGTTAATACTTAAATCATTTGATTGAGCCATTCATTTCACAAGGCAAGCTCAGTCAAATGTTGAACCCAGGTCTGATGACAACAGGACATGGATAAAGGAGGCCTGACAACAACAGGACAGGTATACAGGAGGCCTGACAACAACAGGACAGGTATACAGGAGGCCTGACAACAACAGGACAGATATACAGGAGGCCTGACAACAACAGGACAGGTATACAGGAGGCCTGACAACAGGACAGATATACAGGAGGCCTGACAACAACAGGACAGGTATACAGGAGGCCTGACAACAGGACAGATATACAGGAGGCCTGACAACAGGACAGGTATACAGGAGGCTTGACAACAACAGGACAGATATACAGGAGGCCTGACAACAACAGGACAGATATACAGGAGGCCTGACAACAACAGGACAGATATACAGGAGGCCTGACAACAACAGGACAGATATACAGGAGGCCTGACAACAACAGGACAGGTATACAGGAGGCCTGACAACAACAGGACAGGTATACAGGAGGCCTGACAACAACAGGACAGGTATACAGGAGGCCTGACAACAACAGGACAGATATACAGGAGGCCTGACAACAACAGGACAGGTATACAGGAGGCTTGACAACAACAGGACAGATATACAGGAGGCCTGACAACAACAGGACAGATATACAGGAGGCCTGACAACAACAGGACAGATATACAGGAGGCCTGACAACAACAGGACAGATATACAGGAGGCCTGACAACAACAGGACAGATATACAGGAGGCCTGACAACAACAGGACAGATATACAGGAGGCCTGACAACAACAGGACAGATATACAGGAGGCCTGACAACAACAGGACAGGTATACAGGAGGCCTGACAACAACAGGACAGGTATACAGGAGGCTTGACAACAACAGGACAGATATACAGGAGGCCTGACAACAACAGGACAGATATACAGGAGGCCTGACAACAACAGGACAGATATACAGGAGGCCTGACAACAACAGGACAGATATACAGGAGGCCTGACAACAACAGGACAGATATACAGGAGGCCTGACAACAACAGGACAGATATACAGGAGGCCTGACAACAACAGGACAGATATACAGGAGGCCTGACAACAACAGGACAGGTATACAGGAGGCCTGACAACAACAGGACAGGTATACAGGAGGCCTGACAACAACAGGACAGGTATACAGGAGGCCTGACAACAGGACAGATATACAGGAGGCCTGACAACACCAGGACAGGTATACAGGAGGCCTGACAACAACAGTAACAGGACAGGTATACAGGAGGCCTGACAACAACAGGACAGATATACAGGAGGCCTGACAACACCAGGACAGGTATACAGGAGGCCTGACAACAGGACAGGTATACAGGAGGCCTGACAACAACAGGACAGGTATACAGGAGGCCTGACAACAGGACAGGCATACAGGAGGCCTGACAACAACAGGACAGATATACAGGAGGCCTGACAACAACAGGACAGATATACAGGAGGCCTGACAACAACAGGACAGATATACAGGAGGCCTGACAACAACAGGACAGATATACAGGAGGCCTGACAACAACAGGACAGGTATACAGGAGGCCTGACAACAACAGGACAGATATACAGGAGGCCTGACAACAACAGGACATGGATAAAGGAGGCCTGACAACAACAGGACAGATATACAGGAGGCCTGACAACAACAGGACAGGTATACAGGAGGCCTGACAACAACAGGACAGGTATACAGGAGGCCTGACAACAACAGGACAGGTATTCGGGAGGCCTGACAACAACAGTAACATGACAGATATACAGCAGGTCTGAAAACAACAGTAACATGACAGATATACAGGAGGTGTAATACAGTAACATGACAGATATACAGGAGGTGTGATACAGTAACATGACAGATATACAGGAGGTGTAATACAGTAACATGACAGATATACAGGAGGTGTGATACAGTAACATGAAAGATATACAGGAGGTGTGATACAGTAACATGACAGATATACAGGAGGTGTAATACAGTAACATGACAGATATACAGGAGGTGTGAAACAGTAACATGACAGATATACAGGAGGTGTAATACAGTAACATGACAGATATACAGGAGGTGTGATACAGTAACATGACAGATATACAGGAGGTGTAATACAGTAACATGACAGATATACAGGAGGTGTGAAACAGTAACATGACAGATATACAGGAGGTGTAATACAGTAACATGACAGATATACAGGAGGTGTGATACAGTAACATGACAGATATACAGGAGGTGTGATACAGTAACATGACAGATATACAGGAGGTGTAATACAGTCACATGACAGATATACAGGAGGTGTAATACAGTAACATGACAGATATACAGGAGGTGTAATACAGTCACATGACAGATATACAGGAGGTGTAATACAGTAACATGACAGATATACAGGAGGTGTAATACAGTATAATAACCCAGGCAGGATTGAATCTGATCGAGGGGTTTTAGACCATGCAGCTTTTAAAGGGAATGTTCCCGTGTTGTGAAGAGAGATAGAGAAAGGTAACTGCTGCATATGTCGGCTCAATCTGAAAATTACCTTTAAATGTCAAGCGCGCTATAACACGGATCTGACGCAGATCGGATTGAATCCCGGCACTAAATTGGGAGCACATTGGTTGACCACCCACCCCAGCACTATACTCACACTCCCCCAAGCGCTCACTGGTCTCACTGGCCTCTCTCACTGGTCTCTCTCCCTGGCATCTCTCATTGGCCTCCCTGGCATCTCTCCCTGGCCTCCCTGACCTCACTGGTCTCCCTGGCCTCTCTCCCTGGCCTCTCTCACTGGCCTCCCTGATCTCACTGGCCTCACTGGTCTCCCTGGCCTCACTGAACTCACTGGCCTCCCTGGGCTCCCTGGCCTCTCTCCCTGGCCTCTCTCACTGGCCTCACTGGGCTCACTGGTCTCCCTGGCCTCTCTCCCTGGCCTCCCTGGCCTTTCTCCCTGGCCTCACTGGTCTCACTGGCCTCACTGTACTCACCGTACTCACATCCGCGGCTATCTGCTGAAAGAGGCTCCGGAACTGCTGGTCCTCTTCACTCTCCTCCCCCGCATTGGCTGGGGCCGGCTGAGAAGGAGGAGACGACACAGAGGAGAGGGAGAGGGAGAGGGAGGGGGAGAAAGAGATACAGAGAGGGGGAGGGGAGGGTGGGGGAGAGATAATGAGAGGGGGAGGGGGGAGAAAGATATGGGGAGGGTGAGAGGGGGAGACGGGGAGAAAGAGTGTCTGAGAGGCAAATACGATCAGCCAATATCACTTCTGAATACTGATGAAAAAATGTTAACACAAAAAAATAAACACTGTCCTTTTCATTTAATAATTTAATGTTTCAGGGCTGACGTAAACATCCAAGCTACCATCTTATTGTCATCTCTCACTGATCCAAGACAAGGGCTCACTGATGGTGATGGTGAGCCAATAGAGACGGGACAAGACTGACCGAAACAGGAATTTGGACTGTGGTCTGTGAGACAGAGGAATACATCTCATACCGTCCCTAGGAGGGGTGCGTCACCTGAGTGGGTTGAGTCTTCCTGTCTGGGTTGGCGCCCCCACCCTTGGGTTGTGCCGTGGCGGAGATCTTTGTGGGCTATACTCAGCCTTGTCTCAGGATGGTAAGTTGGTGGTTGAAGATATCCCTCTTGTGGTGTGGGGGCTGTACTTTGGCAAAGTGGGTGGGGTTATATCCTTCCTGTTTGGCCCTGTCCGGGGGTGTCCTCGGATGGGGCCACAGTGTCTCCTGACCCCTCCTGTCTCAGCCTCCAGTATTTATGCTGCAGTAGTTTATGTGTCGGGGGGCTGGGGTCAGTCTGTTATATCTGGAGTACTTCTCCTGTCCTATTCGGTGTCCTGTGTGAATTTAAGTGTGCCCTCTCTAATTCTCTCTTTCTTTCTCTCGGAGGACCTGAGCCCTAGGACCATGCCTCAGGACTACCTGACATGATGACTCCTTGCTGTCCCCAGTCCACCTGGCTGTGCTGCTGCTCCAGTTTCAACTGTTCTGCCTTATTATTATTGGACCATGCTGGTCATTTATGAACATTTGAACATCTTGGCCATGTTCTATTATAATCTCCACCCGGCACAGCCAGAAGAGGGCTGGCCACCCCACATAGCCTGGTTCCTCTCTAGGTTTCTTCCTAGGTTTTGGCCTTTCTAGGGAGTTTTTCCTAGCCACCGTGCTTCTACACCTGCATTGCTTGCTGTTTGGGGTTTTAGGCTGGGTTTCTGTACAGCACTTTGAGATATCAGCTGATGTACGAAGGGCTATATAAATACATTTGATTTGATTTGATGACGTTGACAGAATAAAGAAACCGAGAGAACTTTACTCACCACTGTATGGTCAGCCTCGATCCTGTTCTCTATCTCCCTGAGTAGAAACCAACAAACCGCAGTCACCATTGTGACACTAGCAGGACTTTAAACATCTCATTGGACCATAAGCCTCACACATTTCCTGGCAAAGAGCCAAACACTCTACAACATCCTGACTAAACATTTCATCACATTTACAAGTTGTCTATGGGTATTCCTACGTGTCTATATATCTCTGAATATTGTTCCTAACTGTACTATACAACATCAATAATATGCAACTATAATGTTCTCGGTACATTCTAAAGGATTATGGTTCCATACCCAATAGCATTGAGTTGAATGACAATATTGTACAACACACTCTTACCGCCTTGCACCGAGCTGTGAACAAATTGTTAGTCACATTTACCACATGATATATATATATATATATATATATATATTATTTTATCAGTGTTTTGTTATTTTTCCTCTTCTTCTTGAGAACTTGTTTTCTTTTAATAAACTTCTAATATAGGTCTTATTGACCATATTCTTCTGAAGGCCAATATTTAAGACCAAGGACTCTTGTGGGCAATTTTCTGCCTTGACTCGGCCTCTTAGGTTCAGTCCATGTTTGTTGGTCATGTCTACTCTGTAGGAGACGTTGGGTCCAGACCTGGTCTACTCTATAGGAGTGTTGGTTCCAGACCTGGTCTACCCTGTGGGAGCGTTGGGTCCAGACCTGGTCTTCTCTGTAGGAGTGTTGGGTCCAGACCTGGTCTTCTCTGTAGGAGACGTTGGGTCCAGACCTGGTCTACTCTGTAGGAGCGTTGGGTCCAGACCTGGTCTACTCTGTAGGGGACGTTGGGTCCAGACCTGGTCTACTCTATAGGAGCGTTGGTTCCAGACCTGGTCTACCCTGTGGGAGCGTTGGGTCCAGACCTGGTCACTCTGTAGGAGCGTTGGGTCCAGACCTGGTCTACTCTGTGGGAGCATTGGGCCAGACCTGGTCTATTCTGTAGGAGCGTTGGGTCCAGACCTGGTCTACTCTGTAGGAGCGTTGGGTCCAGACCTGGTCTACTCTGTAGGAGCGTTGGGTCCAGACCTGGTCTACTCTGTAGGAGCGTTGGGTCCAGACCTGGTCTACTCTGTAGGAGCGTTGGGGCCAGACCTGTCTACTCTGTAGGAGCGTTGGGGCCAGACCTGGTCTACTCTGTAGGAGCGTTGGGTCCAGACCTGTCTAACCTATAGGAGTGTTGGTTCCAGACCTGGCCTACTCTATAGGAGTGTTGGGTCCAGACCTGTCTACCCTATAGGAGTGTTGGTTCCAGACCTGGCCTACTCTATAGGAGCGTTGGTTCCAGACCTGGTCTACTCTATAGGAACGTTGGTTCCAGACCTGGTCTACTCTGTGGGAGCATTGGGGCCAGACCTGGTCTACTCCGTAATAGCGTTGGGTCCAGACCTTGTCTACTCTGTAATAGTGTTGGGTCCAGACCTGGTCTACAACTTGATTATATAACCTAAAATTTGACACATACTCTGTCCATGTTTCTTTAAAAGAAATGGATGAAAACAGTGACTCCCACTGAGATTAAATAAAAGCCAGGCTTTGTTATGTCAAAACTGTTAGGGGCGGTTTCCAGACACAGACTAAAAAACATTTTCAATGGAGATTCTCTTAAGATCTTGCTTCATCTATGTCCAGGAAACCGGCCCATAATCACGTTGGTGTGTTGCTCTGTCTGTCATACTGTATCTCTTTACAGATTCTTCCTTTAGGTCCCCCTCTTCCATCAGAGCTAGGAGCTCTTGTCGTCTAGGGTGGAAATTGTTTCGTGATGCTTGGAGTCAGAGCAGGAGGTTTATTTTAATACTGAAAGAAAATGTTTACCCGAGCATGGCCAAATCTGAAGTCGCTTGTCCTAAAAAGGATTCCATAACAGCTTCAAACTGTGGCTGATTCCTTCCAGCTCTACAAATCAAATCGCAGTTAAAATAGTTTGTCCTTTAGCGGTCTGACCCCACCACTATAACCCCAGTACCCCCCTCTCCCCAAAGGGGCCGCTCTAACCTGACAATAACCCAACACACACCCACCCACATTGGTTAGCCCATCTTAAACATGAGGCAAGATACTGTGACATAAGGCCAGATACTGTGACATAAGGCCAGATACTGTGACATAAGGCCAGATACTGTGACATAAGGCCCGATACTGTGACATAGGGACAGATACTGTGACATAAGGCCAGATACTATAACTGTTCACCCATCTTAGACATAGGGCGAGATACTATAACTGGAAAACACCAGAGAAGCTGGCGATAATAAATACTAATTTCCCATCTCATACTATTACCAAGATAGCAGTTAAGTACATAGAATGGATACATGTATTTGCAGATCTATTGATATATATAGTTAACCAGTGGCCAAGGAAAACATAAGCCGGGACTTAAACAAACGCAGATAAACGACCTGTGAGCTGCGATTTACTTTTTAAAAGGACGATTTAATCTTTAAACAACGACATCTGCAACATGATCGCAGGCAAAACATCTGGGGGGGGAAAAATGGCCTTTTAAAAAGTCTATCGCAGTGCACAGGCCTTTTATCTGCGTTTGTTTAAGTCCCGGACATCCTGCTGATAAAACCTCTTAGACACTTCACTATGGCCTTGCATTGCTTTTCCCCGGGGCGACTAGGTATATTCCCATATTCCCTCTGCGCTCCACCATCACCCAGCTCTCTCTCTCTCACTCACTCTGAGGTGTTCCTCTTTTCGGAGAAGACTCTGAGGATGAACTCTCCCTCCTGGTGAGGCTCGTAGGTAGACGGGATGATCACGTACTCCCCGGGGCTCAGACGGAAGCGCTGGGTCACCTCCCTCAGGTTGATGTAGGACTTGCAGCGAGCCTTGGATGAGTTGAACAGGAAGAAGTCCTTCTGCATGTGCTGCTTGTTTCCGTGCATCTGGTCAGAAACACACAGACACAGACGGAGGAGGCAGGAGAAGAAAGACTGGGAATGAAAAGTACGAAAACAAAAGTGTTGAATTAGTTATTGTCGTTAGACTATTAATCAAACAAACTTTCATAGTAACACATTTATAAATAAATATGGCGGTGATAAAACCTCAATGTGTGAACAAATACATTCCACATCTCCTGTCCTTACCTCCTTCGGCACCTGCAGACAGACAGAGAGAAGAGTTGTGTTTACACCAGAAACACCAGAAACACCGCTCTGCTCAAAACTAAACCGTGTTACAACAGAAGGCGGCTTGTACACAACGTATTATGGTCATGTGTTAAAAGGGGCAATCTGTGATTTGTATATCAATTTTTGGACTTTTTAAACTAACTATGTGCGTTTGTTGTTGTTCTGATCTGCAGATATCCCCTTTAAAGAATAATAAAAGTTATCTTAGATTCTTTAGTAGTGGATTTTTTTTGTTTCGGTTTTTTGGGGGGGGGGGTAAGGCTGACAGGGACACCTCGTAGATGGCAAATCCGATGGTGAAGAGATTGGCTCCCAACTTCCTCTCTTTCCGTCTGTTCTTCTGCATCAGAGAGACCACGAAGGAACACGCCACCTCGTTGTCCTCTGAGTCATCATCCTCCTCCAAGAGACACAGGCGGAACTGAGGGTTGGTCCAGAATGTATCTGCCGGTAGGGAGCGGGTCCAGAACCAAACACATCACTTAAAAGTCCACTGCTACTGTTTTTATCTTAATATAAAATATTTTTTGGGGTTAACAATTAAGTACCTTACTATGATTGTTTTCAATTAAAATGGTCAAAAATAAACTAAAATATTTTCTTAGCAAAGAGCAATTTCTCAAGCAAAACATGTTCTAGGAATGTCTGGGAGTGGTCTGAGTTGGGAGGGGAAAACTGAAAACTAGCTGTTATTGGCAGAGAGGTTTGGAACTCTCTTTGTTATTGGTCTATTACCTCATTGACAGCCTGGTGATTTCACCAGCCAAAACTCCATCCTACCAAAACAGCTGAAATTTCATGCAATCTTTTCAAACAGCTTTTACACTAAATAAATCATTATTATAATTTTCACAATTTCACAGTATTATTCTAACTTCAAAGTGTGGAAATATAATTTTTGACTACTACGTAATGGTGCCCCGTATGAGGACAATCCTATACACGACGCAACAAGTCCTGGGTTAAAATAACATTTGATTTAGCCGGACCGGAGTGCCAGGTGGAAGGGAAGTGCAATTGTACATCTATATTCAATTGGTTCCATTGCATCAGGCAAGCTCAATCAACCACAGCTAAAGGATTTTAAATAAAACAAGTATTACTGTAGTTACTACCCAAGTTTGATTTCAACTAAAATAATAACAAATTACAGATGAGGGTTCATATAATACAGGGTTAGAGTTTAGAGGTCATCTCCTACCTGGGTAGTTCCTGCAGCCCCCGGCAGAGCAGCCTCTGACCCAACGACCCTCGTTCACAGACACCGTCCACTTGTGGATCTTATCGTCCTCCAGGGCATCAGGGGTCAGGTTGCAGATCTCAATCTTGGTGTAGTTCTTCTTGAAGTCCTCAAAGGACATCCTGGGGAGACAGAGGAAGGGGAGACAGAGGAGAGGGAGACAGAGGAGAGAAAGGGAGAGAGTAGAGAGAGGAGAGAAAGAGGGAGAGAGAGAGAGGGAGACAGAGGAGAGAAAGAGGGAGACAGAGGAGAGAAAGGGAGAGAGTAGAGAGAGGAGAGAAAGAGGGAGAGAGAGAGGGAGACGGAGGAGAGAGAGGGAGAGAGGAGAGGGAGACAGAGGAGAGAAAGGGAGAGAGTAGAGAGAGGAGAGAAAGAGGGAGAGAGAGAGGGAGACAGAGGGAGAGAGGAGAGGGAGACAGAGGAGAGAAAGAGGGAGAGAGAGAGAGGGAAGGATTCAGACCCCGTGACAGTTTCACAACCTGGTTTCAGCTTTATTCTAAAATGGATTGCAGTATTATTATGTTCTCATCAATCTGCACACAATAATGACAAAGCAAACACTTCATATTAGACATTTTTGCAAATATATATATATTACATTTACATATTACATTTACAGAAATACTCAGACCCTTTACTCAGTACTTTGTTGAAGCACCTTTTGCAGTGATTACAGCCTCGAGTCTTGGGTATGATGCTACAAGCTTGGCACACCTGTATTTGGGGAGTTTCTCCCATTCTTCTCTGCAGATCCTCTCAATCTCTGTCAAGTTGGATGGGGAGAGTCACTGCACAGCTATTTTCAGGTCTCTCCAGAGATGTTCGATCAGGTTCAACTTCAAGGCTGGGCTCTGGCTGGGCCACTCAAGGACATTCAGAGACTTGTCCCGAAGCCACTCCTGCGTTGTCTTGACTGTGTGCTTAGGGTCGTTGTTCTGTTGGAAGGTGAACCTTCGCCCAGTCTGAGATCCTGAGCACTCTGGAGCAGGTTTTCATCAAGGATCTCTCTGTACTTTTCCCTGCTGCTGAAAAACATCCCCACAGCATGATGCTGCCACCACCATGCTTCACCGTAGGGAAGGTGCCAGGTTTCATCCAGACATGACGCTTGGCATTCAAACCTGAGTTCAATCTTGGTTTCATCAGACCAGAAAATCATGTTTCTCATGGTCTGAGAGGACTTTAGGTGCCTTTTGGCAAAGCGGGCTGTCATTTGCCTTTCACTGAGGAGTGGCTTCTGTCTGGCCACTCTACCATAAAGGCCTGATTGTTGGAGTGCTGCAGAGATGGTTGTCCTTCTGGAAGGTTCTTTCATCTCCACAGAGGAACTTTGGTGCTCTGTCAGAGCGACCATCAGGTTCTTGGTCACCTCACTTACCAAGGCCCTTCTCCCCCGATTACTCTGTTTGGCCGGGCAGCCAGCTCCGGGAAGAGTCTTGGTGGTTCCAAACTTCTTCCATTTAAGAATGATGGAGGCCACTGTGTTATTGGGACCTTCAATGCTGCAGACATTTTTTGTTACCCTTCCTCAGATCTGTGCCTCGACACAATCCTGTCTCTGAGCTCTACGAACAATTCCTTCAACCTCATGGCTTGGTTTTTGCTCTGAAATACACTGTCAACTGTGGGATCTTATGTAGACAGGTGTGTGCCTTTCCAAATCACGTTCAATCAATTGAATGTACCACAGGTGGACTCCAATCAAGTTGTAGAAACATCTCAAGGATGACCAATGGACACACGATGCACCTGAGCTCAATTTCCAGTCTCATAGCAAGGGGTCTGAATACTAAATAAATAAGATATTTCTTATTTTAAAATTTGTAATACATTCTTTAAATAAACTGTTTCTGCTTCGTCATTATTTTATTATTTATGGGGTTTTGTATAAAGACGAGGAAAACAATTCACGGGATCTGAATACTTGCATATACAATTTTAAATATTACATGACATTACACTTCATAACACTTTTCACAACACACAGGCCACTACTCTACTACCACATATCTACAATACAGCATCCATGTGTAGAGTGCATGTCTTATTATGTGCATCGTGTGTATGTTATCATGTGTGGGTATGTACAAGGTAGAAGGTAGAAACTAGGGCCTGTAGGACCTGCCTTGTTGATAGTGTTAAGAAGGCAGAGCAGCGCTTTATTATGGACAGACTTCTCCCCATCTTAGCTACTGTTGTATCAACATGTTTTGACCATTATAGTTTACAATCCAGGGTTACTCCAAGCACTTCAGTCACCTTAACTTCCTCAATTTCCACATTATTTAGTACAAGATTTAGTTGAGGTTTAGGGTTTAGTGAATGAAATATTTAGGAGTAACTTGTTCCTTTTTTAAACTAACTGCAGCTCTTTGTTAAGTGTTGCAGTCATTTCAGTCGCTGTAGTAGCTAACGTGTATCATGTTGAATCATCGGCATACATAGATACACTGGCTTTACTCGTTAGTAAAGATTTTAAAAAGTAAGGGCCTTAGACAGCTGCCCTGGGGAATTCCTGAAAAAGTAAGGGACCTAGACAGCTGCCCTGGGGAATTCCTGATTCTACCAGGATTTTGTTGGAGTTCTGTCCTTGAGCTATCCTTGTCTATTGATATTCTGTATTATGTCATTCTGTATTATGTTTCATGTTTTGTGTTGACCCCAGAAAGAGTAGCTGCTGCTTTCGCAACAGCTAATTGGGATCCTAATCAAATACCAAATACCATTAAATACCTCTGTGTTCTGATAGACAGGTAACGCTTTATCAACAATATAGAAGGGGGTGTAAAGCCAAAGCACATACGTTCAGAAGACTATGATTGACAGAGGAGAGGGAGACAGAGGAGAGGGAGACAGAGGAGAGGGAGACAGAGGAGTGGGAGACAGAGGAGTGGGAGACAAAGGAGTGGGAGACAAAGGAGTGGGAGAGGGAGACAGAGGAGAGGGAGACAGTAGGATGGGGACAGAGGAGTGGGAGAGGGAGACAGAAGAGAGAGAGAGACAGGGGAGAGAGAGACATAGGGAGAGGGAGACAGAGGAGTAGGAGACAGAGGAGAGGGAGAGTCAAGAATTGGCATGCTCTACTCAATCATTTGTCATCAAACAGTCTGTACATTTAGCTGTTCTTCAGCAGCAGAAGAACTGTAAAACTGAAACACATTTTCAGTGAGTGTGGGCTTTCCTTTTCCAGTCGAGACAGACGAGAGGACACAAAACGTCGTTAGAGACAACAACAAGTGTACATTTTCAAGAAGCAAACTAGAAGAACATTGTTGAAGAGAGGTACAATACTCACCAGAACTCCCCGTCCTCAGCACTCTGATGCTGGAGCTGGTCCTTCTCTCCCTTAGACAGAGACACCCACTCCTTAGAGCTGTGGACGGGGAGGCAACAACATCAACAACAACAGACAAACTCAATAGTATGATACATGGACCTGGGAATATACAGCTGTAGGATCTTAATTTGATCACTCCGTTGTCGCAGAGATTTTTCCTGGGCTGCAGGAAATTCAAAAGGAGCCTTAAGATTGCCATAAATTCACAGAAAAGCCGCAGGTCTCTTTATCAGTCATGTAATCCTTTGGATTACTCAAAACGAGTACTGTAATCTGAATACTTGTCACGCCCTGACCTTAGAGAGCCTGTTTATTTCTCTATTTGGTTAGGTCAGGCTGTGATTTGGGTGGGCATTCTAGTTTTTCTATTTCTTTGTTGGCCGGGTATGGTTCCCAATCAGAGGCAGCTGTCTATCGTTGTCTCTGATTGGGAATCATACTTAGGCAGCCCTTTTTCCCACCTGAGTTTGTGGGATCTTGTTTTTGCACAGTAGCTGTAGAGCCATGCAGAACTTTACGTTTGTTTATCATTGGTTGTTTTTTGGGGGGTGTTCATTCTAAATAAAGAAGATGTACACTGTGGTCTCATTCCGACGACGGGCGTAACAATACTTTGGGATTATTGTCCCTTCTAACAACCAGACATAGTTTTAAAAATGTTTTAAAAATGTGCACCTGATAAAGCATTATTTAATTTAGCAACATTACTACTTTCAAATTAGGGACTATTGTGAGAGCATATGTCACGTTCTGACCTTAGAGAGAGAGAGAGAGACATGCTCAACATGAGTGTCACGTCCTGACCTTAGTTCCTTTTCTATGTCTCTATTTTAGTCTGGTCAGGGTGTGAGTTGGGGTGGGCACTCTATGTTTATGTTCTATGTTTTCTATTTCTATGTGTTTGGCCTGGTATGGTTCCCAATCAGAGGCAGCTGGCAATCGTTGTCTCTGATTGAGAACCATACTTAGGTAGCCTGTGTTCCCACTATGAGTTGTGGGTAGTTGTTTTCTGTTTGGTATCTGTGCCAGACAGAACTGTTTCGGTTTCGTTCGTTCACGTTGTTGGTTTTTGTATTTTTCAGAGTTCTATTAAAATATTATGAACACGTACCACGCTGCACCTTGGTCCTCACCTTCTTCCACCTACGACAACCGTTACAGCATAAATACTCTATCATTCATCCTATAGTTCTAATTTTATCGTGTATGTGTGAGAGCATAAATACTCTTATCATTCACCCCACCCACCCACTCTGCTCACAACGTTGACATCAGCAAACCGCTTACCCACACAATGCCACATGCTGTCTGCCATCTGCCCGGTACAGTTGAAACCGCGATTGCTCCGTGAAGAGCACACTTCTCAAGCGTGCCAGTGGCCATCGAAGGTTGAGCATTTGCCCACTCACCCGGGTGAGGATGACGAGCACTCAGATGAGCTTCCCTGAGACGGTTTCTGACAGTTTGTGCAAACCACTGCACAAGTGAAGAAGCCGGATGTGGAGGTCCTGAGCTGGCGTGGTTAAACGTGATCTGCGTTTGTGAGGCCAAATTTTCTAAAACGATGTTGGAGGCGGCTTATGGTAGAGTCATTCCTACAGTCAACATGCCAATTGCACGCTCCCTCAAAATTTGAGACATGTGTGGCATGGTGTTGTGTTGACAAAACTGCACATTTTAGAGTGGCCTTTTATTGTCCCCAGCACAAGGTGCACCTGTGTAATGATCATGCTGTTTAATCAGCTTCTTGATATGCCACACCTGTCAGGTGGATGGATTATCTTGGCGAAGGAGAAATGCTCACTAAAAGGGATGTAAACAAATTTGTGCCCAAAAATTGAGATTAATAAGCTTTTGGTGTGTATGGAACATTTCTGGGATCTTTTATTTCAGCTCATGAAACACGGGACCAACACTTCGTTGCGTTTTATATTTTTGTTCAGTGTAAATCCTCCTGTTGCAGTCAAATTAAGATCCTACACATGTACAATAATTGAGCAGTATTGTATAAATTACATTCCAATACCTACTCTAGACTGATTGGCTGGCTGATTGGTTGCCTGATTGGCTGATTGGTTGACTAGGTACTTAGAAGGATGAGGCAATGTATTGGGAATGTTAGCATGTACATCGGAACACAAGCTGTGTCTATCACTGGTGCCAGTTCAACCAATCAGTCAACCAACCAAACAGTCAACCAACCAATCAGTCAACCAATCAATCAACCAACCAATCAGCCAATCAGTCCAACCAATCAGTCCAACCAATCAGCCAATCAGTCCAACCAACCAATCAGCCAATCAGTCCAACCAATCAGGTTTGTCTTACTTGTCACTCCAGGGCCCGTTCCACTCCACCTGACCCCAGGGGTTCCTGAGGCGCACCAGACGCACCTTAGACGCTTTGTGCTGGGACTGCTTACACAGAGGAGAAACACACACCCCGGTCCATGTAACAATGGCAACAACCACTGGCCCAGTCAGTCAGCTTCCAAAAGGCCTACAGTCATCTAACCACAGCTCTGTATCTCATGGTCTATCTATCTAATGTAGTGTATCTCATGGTCTATCTAATAATGTAGTGTATCTCATGGTCTATCTAATAATGTAGTGTATCTCATGGTCTATCTATCTAATAATGTAGTATCTCATGGTCTATCTATCTAATGTAGTGTATCTCATGATCTATCTATCTATCTATCTATCTATCTATCTATCTATCTATCTATCTATCTATCTATCTATCTATCTATCTATCTATCTATCTATCTATCTATCTATCTATCTATCTATCTATCTATCTATCTAATAATGTGTGTATCTCATGGCCTATCTAATAATGTCATCCAATAACTCACGATACTTGGCGTAAAGTGAATCTATATGTTTCTATAGTTGTATCTCACCTCCTCAACGGCAGTCACAGAGTAGGCGTGGCCCTTCACAAGGCCAGTCACAGTGCGCGTCTCAAATCGAGCAGGAACCAGGGACTGGAGAATGGAATGAACAACAAGACAGGATCACAATTCCGGATCGTCAACGGCGACATGAGGAACAGCACTGATTGGATACAGTTGGTTAAACCAATGGAAGGGGACAGTTTTGAAATTGCACGTGATCATCGACGAGTTCCAACACTCAGTACATTTAGTTAAACCTATGGAATAGCTATTATTTTCTTGGCGGGGGGGGGGGGGGGGGGGGTGTTTCCAATCCTCTTGTAATTCTACATGATTTAATGGACAGGACAATGAGTAGAGGAAGCAGGAAAGACAGAAGAAGATATTGTGTTAAAAACAGGTAAAGGGATGGATTTGTACCCACACCGATACTGAGGGTGGCGGCACTAATTGCGGGCAAGACCTCCACAGACAGTCCATATAGCTTTTTTATTTACTGAAATGGCTACTAGGTCTGTTCTGAATCGTAACTAAAGAGCGAGGCTTCCTGACGAGCTGCTGTATTTACTCTTCCATTACGGGTTCATGAGGTCAGGGGTCACGCTACTAAGGTCAGAGACTCACGTCGATAGAGCAACCCATCATAGAGCCTCTCTCCAGGGCCTTCTTCATGATCTTGTACAGCTCCTTGGGCGCCTCCTTCATCTCATAGAACTCTGTCACGCCCCCGGTGAAGTCTTCCATGGCCTCCGTAGTGTTACCGCCCTTCAGGGCCTCGTAGGAACCGTGAAGCCTGGGGAGGAGGGGGGATGGGAGAGTGAGGGTTAGGGTCGTAGTGTTACCGCCCTTCAGGGCCTCGTAGGAACCGTGAAGCCTGGGGAGGAGGGGGGATGGGAGAGTGAGGGTTAGGGTCATAGTGTTACCGCCCTTCAGCCTGGGGAGGAGGGGGGATGGGAGAGTGAGGGTTAGGGTCATAGTGTTACCGCCCTTCAGCCTGGGGAGGAGGGGGGATGGGAGAGTGAGGGTTAGGGTCATAGTGTTACCGCCCTTCAGCCTGGGGAGGAGGGGGGATGGGAGAGTGAGGGTTAGGGTCATAGTGTTACCGCCCTTCAGCCTGGGGAGGAGGGGGGATGGGAGAGTGAGGGTTAGGGTCATAGTGTTACCGCCCTTCAGCCTGGGGAGGGGGATGGGAGAGTGAGGGTTAGGGTCATAGTGTTACCGCCCTTCAGCCTGGGGAGGAGGGGGGATGGGAGAGTGAGGGTTAGGGTCATAGTGTTACCGCCCTTCAGCCTGGGGAGGAGGGGGGATGGGAGAGTGAGGGTTAGGGTCATAGTGTTACCGCCCTTCAGCCTGGGGAGGAGGGGGGATGGGAGAGTGAGGGTTAGGGTCATAGTGTTACCGCCCTTCAGCCTGGGGAGGGGGATGGGAGAGTGAGGGTTAGGGTCGTAGTGTTGCCGCCCTTCAGGGCCTCGTAGGAACCGTGAAGCCTGGGGAGGAGGGGGGATGGGAGAGTGAGGATTAGGGTCGTAGTGTTACCGCCCTTCAGGGCCTCATAGGAACCGTGCAGCCTGGGGAGGGGGGTGGGAGAGTGAGGGTTAGGGTCGTAGTGTTACCGCCCTTCAGGGCCTCATAGGAACCGTGCAGCCTGGGGGATGGGAGGGTGAGACAGGGTGAGGGTTAGAGGTAGGTCAGGGGGTGAGAGGGTGGGGAGAGGGTCAGGGGGGAGACAGAGTGAAGGAGTGGGGAGAGGGTCATGGGGTGTTGATGATATGTTACCAACATTTAGAACAGGCATATAGCCTAGTGAAAATTGCATTCATTGACTTCAGTAGCACTTCAGTAGCACGAAAACTGGTGAATGTGGGTGTCACCTCTCTACTGGCGGTAAACTGGTGAATGTGAGTGTTATCTCACTACTGGCGACAAACTGGTGAATGTGGGTGTCACCTCTCTACTGGCGATAAACTGGTGAATGTGGGTGTCACCTCTCTACTGGCGATAAACTGGTGAATGTGGGTGTCACCTCTCTACTGGCGATAAACTGGTGAATTTGGGTGTGAAGTTCAACTCCGCCATCTCTATATCTAGAACAGTTGATACGGGAGGCCCTCAAGGTTGCGTACTTTCACCGATACTGTACACAAACGATTATCAAGCCTCTGACGCAGCCCACAAGTTTTTAACAAAATATACAGATGACACCGCTGTTGTGGGTTTCCTCCACCCAGACCAAGCCTCTCCAAGGTTTCAGGGCCTCATAGGAACCGTAACCAAGCCTCTCCAAGGTTTCAGGGCCTCATAGGAACCGTGACCAAGCCTCTCCAAGGTTTCAGGACTTCATAGGAACCATAACCAAGCCTCTCCAAGGTTTCAGGGCCTCATAGGAACCGTGACCAAGCCTCTCCAAGGTTTCAGGGCCTCATAGGAACCGTGACCAAGCCTCTCCAAGATTTCAGGACCTCATAGGAACCGTGACCAAGCCTCTCCAAGGTTTCAGGGCCTTATAGGAACCGTAACCAAGCCTCTCCAAGGTTTCAGGGCCTCATAGGAACCGTGACCAAGCCTGATGGGAGGGTGAGGGTTAGGGTCGTAGTGTTACCGCCCTTCAGGGCCTCATAGGAACCGTGACCAAGCCTCTCCAAGGTTCCAGGGCCTCATAGGAACCGTGACCAAGCCTCTCCAAGGTTTCAGGGCCTCATAGGAACCGTGACCAAGCCTCTCCAAGGTTTCAGGGCCTCATAGGAACCGTGACCAAGCCTCTCCAAGATTTCAGGGCCTCATAGGAACCGTAACCAAGCCTCTCCAAGGTTTCAGGGCCTCATAGGAACTGTGACCAAGCCTCTCCAAGGTTTCAGGACCTCATAGGAACCGTGACCAAGCCTCTCCAAGGTTTCAGGGCCTCATAGGAACCGTGACCAAGCCTCTCCAAGGTTTCAGGGCCTCATAGGAAACGTGACCAAGCCTCTCCAAAGTAGCCATCGCCTCCAGTGGAGGTCATGGGATAGAGGATTGTGCCCTTTCTGTGGATAAAGTTGTGTGAGTCAACTGTAGGGGTGCCCGCGTTGCTGGGCATTGGAAGTGTCTGGTGGGAGAGAGGCAGGTTGAGGTGGCTAGAATCAGAGTAGTGCAGAAGGTGTCATGCTGAGGCAGTGAAGAAAGTAGTCTATATCTAGCGTATAGACTTCTATAGTATATAGATTTAATTTCCCTTATACATAGGGGTATATAGGGGTACATTTTGTCAAATATTTTTTTAACCTTTATTTTACTAGGCAAGTCAGTTAAGAACAAATTCTTATTTTCAATGACGGCCTAGAAACAGTGGGTTAACTGCCTGTTCAGGGGCAGAACGACAGATTTGTACCTTGTCAGCTCGGGGATTTTAACTTGCAACCTTCCGGTCACTAGTCCAACGCTCTAACCACTAAGCTACCCTGCCGCCCCACATACTTGGCATAGAGTTAGGGGTACGTATTTGGCATAGAGTTAGGGGTACGTATTTGGCATAGAGTTAGGGGTACGTACTTGGCATAGAGTTAGGGGTACGTACTTGGCATAGGGTTAGGGGTACGTACTTGGCATAGAGTTAGGGGTACGTACTTGGCATAGAGTTAGGGGTCGTATTTGACATAGAGCTAGGGGTACATACTTGGCGTAGGCCTTCTCCAGCAGGGCGCTCCAGAACTCGTTCCTCTCAGCAGACTTGGTGAACACCAGCTGGTTGTTGAAGGTGGGGATGCGGTCGTCAATGACAACGTCAACCCAGTCGCCATAGCGCCAGAACTTGGTGGAGGAAAAGATGTGCCATGCAGGAAAAGACACGGTTGAAGACATTTGACAGGAGTTGATAATGTATAATGGGATAATGTATAATGGGATAATGTATAATGTGATAATGTATAATGTGATAATGTATAATGCGATAATGTATAATGGGATAATGTATAATGTGATAATGTATCATGTGATAATGTATAATGTGATAATGTGATAATGTGATAATGTATAATGTGATAATGTGATAATGTGATAATGTATAATGTGATAATGTATTGCAATCAGGGTCTGTTGATTTCAGTTCAATTCAGTCAAGCAAACCCGGAATGCCTATCCCACTTTTGAGGAAATTCAATTTCAGTGTACTTCCTGAACTCACTGACTTGAAATGGAATTGAGCCCTTCCCTGATTACAATACAACATAGAAATAGACAGTCTACGGTATGTAAAATGTGTTATTGTTTCTAGTTATCTAATAATGAGGGTTGTTTTGATTGGTGAGTTTCTGACCTGGAAGTGGAAGATTCCTCCATATCCCTCGGAGTAGCTCTGATCCTGAGGAACGACCCGGTAGAGAAGCTTCTCATTCAGAGTCAGACAGGCTATAGCAGCCAGCAGCCAGCAGTCACCTTTGGAAACACGCAGGGAGACACACACCAATAACATAGTTGTGCATTTGTACAACAACAACACTGTGATGTGAATCTAAAAATACCGATACAATATTTTCAGCCAGCAGTCACACACACACACACACAACAAAATACAAAAATACACACACATCATCATCATCACGCACTTACACACAATGATCACAGTCAATGAACACAGTCAAGAACACAGTCAATGATTCTTGTAAAATGTACACAACGTGTAAAATCATTGTTCTCTGAAGCCATTACAATTGATTGGAGTTAAGGGACGAGAGCTGTCATTTTTTCCCCTTATTGTTTGACTACTGAGTAGTGGCCATCATCCCATTGGTTGTCAGCAGCCATCATCCCATTGGTTGTCAGTGGCCATCATCCCATTGGTTGTCAGCGGCCATCATCCCATTGGTTGTCAGTGGCCATCATCATCCCATTGGTTGTCAGTGGCCATCATCATCCCATTGGTTGTCAGCGGCCATCATCCCATTGGTTGTCAGTGGCCATCATCCCATTTGTTGTCAGTGGCCATCATCTCATTGGTTGTCAGTGGCCATCATCCCATTGGTTGTCAGTGGCCATCATCCCATTTGTTGTCAGTGGCCACATCCCATTGGTTGTCAGTGGCCACATCCCATTGGTTGTCAGTGGCCATCATCCCATTGGTTGTCAGTGGCCATCATCCCATTGGTTGTCAGTGGCCATCATCCCATTTGTTGTCAGTGGCCACATCCCATTGGTTGTCAGTGGCCAAAATCCCATTGGTTGTCAGCGGCCATCATCCCATTGGTTGTCAGTGGCCATCATCCCATCGGTTGTCAGTGGCCATCATCATCCCATTGGTTGGCAGTGGCCATCATCCCATTGGTTGTCAGTGGCCAAAATCCCATTGGTTGCCAGTGGCCATCATCCCATTGGTTGTCAGTGGCCATCATCCCATTGGTTGTCAGTGGCCATCATCCCATTGGTTGTCAGTGGCCATCATCCCATTTGTTGTCAGTGGCCACATCCCATTGGTTGTCAGTGGCCAAAATCCCATTGGTTGTCAGCGGCCATCATCCCATTGGTTGTCAGTGGCCATCATCCCATCGGTTGTCAGTGGCCATCATCATCCCATTGGTTGGCAGTGGCCACATCCCATTGGTTGTCAGTGGCCAAAATCCAATTGGTTGCCAGTGGCCATTATCCCATTGGTTGTCAGTGGCCATCATCCCATTGGTTGTCAGTGGCCATCATCATCCCATTGGTTGTCAGTGGCCATCATCATCCCACTGGTTGTCAGTGGCCATCATCCCATTGGTTGTCAGCGGCCATCATCCCATTGGTTGTCAGTGGCCATCATCCCATTTGTTGTCAGTGGCCATCATCCCATTGGTTGTCAGTGGCCATCATCCCATTGGTTGTCAGTGGCCATCATCCCATTGGTTGTCAGTGGCCATCATCCCATTGGTTGTCAGTGGCCATCATCCCATTTGTTGTCAGTGGCCACATCCCATTGGTTGTCAGTGGCCATCATCCCATTGGTTGTCAGTGGCCATCATCCCATTGGTTGTCAGTGGCCATCATCCCATTGGTTGTCAGTGGCCATCATCCCATTTGTTGTCAGTGGCCACATCCCATTGGTTGTCAGTGGCCAAAATCCCATTGGTTGTCAGCGGCCATCATCCCATTGGTTGTCAGTGGCCATCATCCCATCGGTTGTCAGTGGCCATCATCATCCCATTGGTTGTCAGTGGCCAAAATCCCATTGGTTGCCAGTGGCCATCATCCCATTGGTTGTCAGCGGCCATCATCCCATTGGTTGTCAGTGGCCATCATCCCATTTGTTGTCAGTGGCCATCATCTCATTGGTTGTCAGTGGCCATCATCCCATTGGTTGTCAGTGGCCATCATCCCATTTGTTGTCAGTGGCCACATCCCATTGGTTGTCAGTGGCCATCATCCCATTGGTTGTCAGTGGCCATCATCCCATTGGTTGTCAGTGGCCATCATCCCATTGGTTGTCAGTGGCCATCATCCCATTTGTTGTCAGTGGCCACATCCCATTGGTTGTCAGTGGCCAAAATCCCATTGGTTGTCAGCGGCCATCATCCCATTGGTTGTCAGTGGCCATCATCCCATCGGTTGTCAGTGGCCATCATCATCCCATTGGTTGGCAGTGGCCATCATCCCATTGGTTGTCAGTGGCCAAAATCCCATTGGTTGCCAGTGGCCATCATCCCATTGGTTGTCAGTGGCCATCATCCCATTGGTTGTCAGTGGCCATCATCCCATTGGTTGTCAGTGGCCATCATCCCATTTGTTGTCAGTGGCCACATCCCATTGGTTGTCAGTGGCCAAAATCCCATTGGTTGTCAGCGGCCATCATCCCATTGGTTGTCAGTGGCCATCATCCCATCGGTTGTCAGTGGCCATCATCATCCCATTGGTTGGCAGTGGCCATCATCCCATTGGTTGTCAGTGGCCATCATCCCATTGGTTGTCAGTGGCCATCATCCCATTTGTTGTCAGTGGCCACATCCCATTGGTTGTCAGTGGCCATCATCCCATTGGTTGTCAGTGGCCATCATCCCATTGGTTGTCAGTGGCCATCATCCCATTGGTTGTCAGTGGCCATCATCCCATTTGTTGTCAGTGGCCACATCCCATTGGTTGTCAGTGGCCAAAATCCCATTGGTTGTCAGCGGCCATCATCCCATTGGTTGTCAGTGGCCATCATCCCATTGGTTGTCAGTGGCCACATCCCATTGGTTGTCAGCGGCCAAAATCCCATTGGTTGTCAGCGGCCATCATCCCATTGGTTGTCAGTGGCCATCATCCCATTGGTTGTCAGTGGCCATCATCCCATTGGTTGTCAGTGGCCATCATCCCATTGGTTGTCAGTGGCCATTATCCCATTGGTTGTCAGTGGCCATCATCCCATTGGTTGTCAGTGGCCAAAATCCCATTGGTTGTCAGTGGCCATCATCCCATTGGTTGTCAGTGGCCATCATTCCATTGGTTGTCAGTGGCCATCATCCCATTGGTTGTCAGTGGCCATCATCCCATTGGTTGTCAGTGGCCATTATCCCATTGGTTGTCAGTGGCCATCATCCCATTGGTTGTCAGTGGCCAAAATCCCATTGGTTGTCAGCGGCCATCATCCCATTGGTTGTCAGTGGCCATCATCCCATTGGTTGTCAGTGGCCATCATCCCATTGGTTGTCAGTGGCCATCATCCCATTGGTTGTCAGTGGCCATCATCCCATCGGTTGTCAGTGGCCATCATCCCATTGGTTGTCTCCAGATGTGACTTGATATCTGAATAATACTAATGCAATATTTCCTCTGATATCTTTGTGTTGTTGAGGAAAAGTCTCCCTCCTGACCTCAGTGTTTGCTGGTTGTCCCTCAGTGTTTGCTGGTTGTCCCTCAGTGTTTGCTGGCTGTCCCTCAGTGTTAGCTGGCTGTCCCTCAGTGTTTGCTGGTTGTCCCTCAGTGTTTTCTGGTTGTCCCTCAGTGTTTGCTGGTTGTCCCTCAGTGTTTGCTGGTTGTCCCTCAGTGTTTGCTGGTTGTCCCTCAGTGTTTGCTGGTTGTCCCTCAGTGTTTTCTGGTTGTCCCTCCGTGTTTTCTGGTTGTCCCTCAGTGTTTTCTGGTTGTCCCTCAGTGTTTTCTGGTTGTCCCTCAGTGTTTTCTGGTTGTCCCTCAGTGTTTTCTGGTTGTCCCTCAGTGGTTGTCCCTCAGTGTTTTCTGGTTGTCCCTCAGTGTTTTCTGGTTGTCCCTCAGTGTTTGCTGGCTGTCCCTCAGTGTTTTCTGGCTGTCCCTCAGTGGCTGTCCCTCAGTGTTTTCTGGCTGTCCCTCCACCCCGGTGTGGAGGATGTGCCCAGTCAGGGAGTTAACTGTTGAACAATGTCAGTTTTGAGCATTTAGAATATTTTGGTCCCAGCCTGCATAGATCTTTGTTCCCCAGGATGGACGAACAGCTCAACAATGAGAAGTGCTGCTAGCTGGAATCTCTTCCATAGAGCCAGTACAATATAGAGAGGCCACTGGTAGAGAGGTGGAGAGGCCCCTGGTAGAGAGGTGGAGAGGCCCCTGGTAGAGAGGTGGAGAGGCCCCTGGTAGAGAGGTGGAGAGGCCCCTGGTAGAGAGGTGGAGAAGCCCCTGGTAGAGAGGTGGAGAGGCCACTGGTAGAGAGGTGGAGAGGCCCCTGGTAGAGAGGTGGAGAGGCCCCTGGTAGAGAGGTGGAGAGGCCCCTGGTAGAGAGGTGGAGAGGCCACTGGTAGAGAGGTGGAGAGGCCACTGGTAGAGAGTTGGAGAGGCCGGTTATGAGGCTCGCAGGGGGAGAGATTAGATGTTTTCTCCCTTGAAGGGACAGGTTACCAGGGCTATAGTTGGACAGGTTACCAGGGCTATAATGGGACAGGTTACCAGGGCTATAATGGGACGGGTTACCAGGGCTATAATGGGACAGGTTACCAGGGCTATAATGGGACAGGTTACCAGGGCTATAATGGGACGGGTTACCAGGGCTATAATGGGACAGGTCACCAGGGCTATAATGGGACAGGTCACCAGGGCTATAACGGGACAGGTTACAGGGCCTATAATGGGACAGGTTACCGGGCCTATAATGGGACAGGTTACCGGGGCAGGTTACCAGGGCTATAATGGGACAGGTTACCAGGGCTATAGTGGGACGGGTTACCGGGGCCTATAATGGGACAGGTTACCAGGGCTATAATACATCACACACCTGACCTCTCCTCAGTACCAGTCAATACATCACACACCTGACCTCTCCTCAGTACCAGTCAATACATCACACACCTGACCTCTCCTCAGTACCAGTCAATACATCACACACCTGACCTCTCCTCAGTACCAGTCAATACATCACACACCTGACCTCTCCTCAGTACCAGTCAATACATTACACACCTGACCTCTCCTCACCATAAGCATCCACAGGCGTAGCAACAACAGAGGATAAGGGGGACCTGTCCCCCACAAATATTCAAAACACTCAACTCAACTGTCCAAAGTTAACAGCAAACTAGCAAGAGAAGAGACAACCGTGTTGGGGTCAGTGTAGTGATGGGGGTCAGTGTAGTGATGGGGGTCAGCGTAGTGATGGGGGTCAGTGTAGTGATGGGGGTCAGTGTAGTGATGGGGGTCAGTGTAGTGATGGGGGTCAGTGTAGTGATGGGGGTCAGTGTAGTGATGGGGGTCAGTGTAGTGATGGGGGTCAGTGTAGTGATGTGGGTCAGTGTAGTGATGTGTTGGGGTCAGTGTAGTGTAGTGTTGGGGTCAGTATAATGTAGTGTTGGGGTCAGTGTAGTGATGTGTTGGGGTCAGTGTAGTGATGGGGGTCAGTGTAGTGATGGGGGTCAGTGTAGGGATGTGGGTCAGTGTAGTGATGTGTTGGGGTCAGTGTAGTGTAGTGTTGGGGTCAGTATAATGTAGTGTTGGGGTCAGTGTAGTGTAGTGTTGGGGTCAGTGTAGTGATGTGTTGGGGTCAGTGTAGTGTAGTGTTGGGGTCAGTATAATGTAGTGTTGGGGTCAGTGTTGTGTTGGGGTCAGTGTAGTGTTGGGGTCAGTGTAGTGATGTGTTGGGGTCAGTGTAGTGTTGGGGTCAGTAAAGTGTTGGGGCCAGTGTCGTGTAGTGTTGGGGTTATTGTAGTGTTGTGTTGGGGTCAGTGTAGTGTTGGGGTCAGTGTAGTGTTGGGGTCAGTGTAGTGTTGGGGTCAGTGTGGTGTTAGGGTCAGTGTAGTGTAGTGTTGGGGTCAGTGTAGTGTAGTGTTGGGGTCAGTATAATGTAGTGTTGGGGTCAGTGTAGTGTTGGGGTCAGTGTAGTGTAGTGTTGGGGTCAGTGAGGTGTAGTGTTGGGGTAAGTGTAATGTAGTGTTGGGGTCAGTATAGTGTAGTGTTGGGGTCAGTGTAGTGTTGGGGTCAGTGTAGTGTTGGGGTCAGTGTAGTGTAGTGTTGGGGTCAGTGTAGTGTAGTGTTGGGGTCAGTGTAGTGTTGGGGTCAGTGTAGTGTTGTGTTGGGGATAGTGTAGTGTTGTGTTGGGGATAGTGTAGTGTTGGGGTCATTGTAGTGTAGTGTTGGGGTCAGTGTAGTGTAGTGTTGGGGTCAGTATAATGTAGTGTTGGGGTCAGTGTGGTGTTGGGGTCAGTGTAGTGTAGTGTTGGGGTCAGTAAGGTGTAGTGTTGGGGTCAGTGTAGTGTAGTGTTGGTCATTGTAGTGTTGTGTTGGGGTCAGTGTAGTATTGGGGTCAATGTAGTGTTGGGGTCAGTGTAGTGTTGTGTTGGGGTCAGTGTAGTGTAGTGTTGGGGTCAGTGTAGTGTAGTGTTGGGGTCAGTGTAGTGTAGTGTTGGGGTCAGTGTAGTGTAGTGTTGGGGTCAGTGTAGTGTAGTGTTGGGGTCAGTGTAGTGTAGTATTGGGGTCAGTGTAGTGTAGTGTTGGGGTCAGTGTAGTGTAGTGTTGGGGTCAGTGTAGTATTGGGGTCAGTGTAGTGTTGGGGTCAGTGTAGTATTGGGGTCAGTGTAGTGTTGGGGTCAGTGTAGTATTGGGGTCAGTGTAGTGTTGGGGTCAGTGTAGTGTTGGGGTCAGTGTAGTGTAGTGTTGGGGTCAGTGTAGTGTTGGGGTCAGTGTAGTGTAGTGTTGGGGTCAGTAGAGTATTGGGGTCAGTGTAGTGTAGTGTTGGGGTCAGTGTAGTGTTGGGGTCAGTGTAGTGTTGGGGTCAGTGTAGTGTAGTGTTGGGGTCAGTAGAGTATTGGGGCCAGTGTAGTGTTTGGGTCAGTGTAGTATTGGGGTCAGTGTAGTGTTGGGGTCAGTGTAGTGTTGGGGTCAGTGTAGTGTTGTGTTGGGGTCAGTGTAGTGTTGGGGTCAGTGTAGTGTAGTGTTGGGGTCAGTAGAGTATTGGGGCCAGTGTAGTGTTGGGGTCAGTGTAGTATTGGGGTCAGTGTAGTGTTGGGGTCAGTGTAGTGTTGGGGTCAGTGTAGTGTTGTGTTGGGGTCAGTGTAGTGTTGTGTTGGGGTCAGTGTAGTATTGAGGTCAGTGTAGTGTTGGGGTCAGTGTAGTGTTGGGGTCAGGTAAGTGTTGTGTTGGGGTCAGTGTAGTATTGGGGTCAGTGTAGTGTAGTGTTGGGGTCAGTGTAGTGTAGTGTTGGGGTCAGTGTAGTATTGAGGTCAGTGTAGTGTTGGGTTCAGTGTAGTGTTGGGGTCAGTGTAGTGTTGGGGTCAGTGTAGTGTAGTGTTGGGGTCAGTGTAGTGTAGTGTTGGGGTCAGTATAGTGTAGTGTTGGGGTCAGTGTAGTGTTGGGTCAGTGTAGTGTTGGGGTCAGTGTAGTGTAGTGTTGGGGTCAGTGTAGTGTAGTGTTGGGGTCAGTGTAGTGTTGGGGTCAGTGTAGTGTTGTGTTGGGGATAGTGTAGTGTTGTGTTGGGGATAGTGTAGTGTTGGGGTCATTGTAGTGTAGTGTTGGGGTCAGTGTAGTGTAGTGTTGGGGTCAGTATAATGTAGTGTTGGGGTCAGTGTGGTGTTGGGGTCAGTGTAGTGTAGTGTTGGGGTCAGTAAGGTGTAGTGTTGGGGTCAGTGTAGTGTAGTGTTGGTCATTGTAGTGTTGTGTTGGGGTCAGTGTAGTATTGGGGTCAATGTAGTGTTGGGGTCAGTGTAGTGTTGTGTTGGGGTCAGTGTAGTGTAGTGTTGGGGTCAGTGTAGTGTAGTGTTGGGGTCAGTGTAGTGTAGTGTTGGGGTCAGTGTAGTGTAGTGTTGGGGTCAGTGTAGTGTAGTGTTGGGGTCAGTGTAGTGTAGTATTGGGGTCAGTGTAGTGTAGTGTTGGGGTCAGTGTAGTGTAGTGTTGGGGTCAGTGTAGTATTGGGGTCAGTGTAGTGTTGGGGTCAGTGTAGTATTGGGGTCAGTGTAGTGTTGGGGTCAGTGTAGTATTGGGGTCAGTGTAGTGTTGGGGTCAGTGTAGTGTTGGGGTCAGTGTAGTGTAGTGTTGGGGTCAGTGTAGTGTTGGGGTCAGTGTAGTGTAGTGTTGGGGTCAGTAGAGTATTGGGGTCAGTGTAGTGTAGTGTTGGGGTCAGTGTAGTGTTGGGGTCAGTGTAGTGTTGGGGTCAGTGTAGTGTAGTGTTGGGGTCAGTAGAGTATTGGGGCCAGTGTAGTGTTGGGGTCAGTGTAGTATTGGGGTCAGTGTAGTGTTGGGGTCAGTGTAGTGTTGGGGTCAGTGTAGTGTTGTGTTGGGGTCAGTGTAGTGTTGTGTTGGGGTCAGTGTAGTATTGAGGTCAGTGTAGTGTTGGGGTCAGTGTAGTGTTGGGGTCAGGTAAGTGTTGTGTTGGGGTCAGTGTAGTATTGGGGTCAGTGTAGTGTAGTGTTGGGGTCAGTGTAGTGTAGTGTTGGGGTCAGTGTAGTATTGAGGTCAGTGTAGTGTTGGGTTCAGTGTAGTGTTGGGGTCAGTGTGGTGTTGGGGTCAGTGTAGTGTAGTGTTGGGGTCAGGGAAGTGTAGTGTTGGGGTCAGGTAAGTGTAGTGTAGTGTTGGGGTCAGTGTGGTGTTGGGGTCAGTGTAGTGTTGGGGTCAGGGAAGTGTAGTGTTGGGGTCAGTGTGGTGTTGGGGTCAGTGTAGTGTAGTGTTGGGGTCAGGTAAGTGTAGTGTTGGGGTCAGTGTAGTGTTGGGGTCAGGGAAGTGTAGTGTTGGGGTCAGTGTGGTGTTGGGGTCAGTGTAGTGTTGGGGTCAGTGTAGTGTTGGGGTCAGTGTGGTGTTGGGGTCAGGTAAGTGTAGTGTTGGGGTCTGTGTAGTGTTGGGGTCAGTGTAGTGTTGGGGTCAGTGTGGTGTTGGGGTCAGGTAAGTGTAGTGTTGGGGTCAGTGTAGTGTAGTGTTGGGGTCAGTGTAGTGTAGTGTTGGGGTCAGGTAAGTGTAGTGTTGGGGTCAGTGTAGTGTAGTGTTGGGGTCAGTGTAGTGTAGTGTTGGGGTCAGGTAAGTGTAGTGTTGGGGTCTGTGTAGTGGAGTGTAGTTATTATTTACCAAGGTCTCCCTGGCAAATGTCTGTCCTGCTGGCTCCGCCCACAATGAACTGAGGGTTCTCACAGATCTCCTGAAGACACACAGAAACAGATAGACATGTGGATTAGCTGACTGGAAGGATATATATTGAAGACACACAGACACAAACAGACATGTGGATTAGCTGACTAGGGGGATATATATTGAAGACACACAGACACAAACAGACATGTGGATTAGCTGACTGGGAGGATACCGTTGAAGTCGGAAGTTTACATACCCTTAGGTTGGAGTCATTAAAACTCATTATTCAACCACTCCACAAAATTCTTGTTAACAAACTATAGTTTTGTCAAGTCGGTTAGGACATCTACTTTGTGCATGGCACAAGTAATTTTTCCAACAATTGTTGACAGACAGATTATTCCACTTATAATTCACTATATCACAATTCCAGTGGGTCAGAAGTTTACATACACTAAGTTGACTCTGCCTTTAAACAGCCTGGAAAATTCCAGAAAATGATGTTTCTGATAGGCTAATTGACATCATTTGAGTCAATAGGAGGTGTACCTGTGGATATATTTCAAGGCCTACCTTCAAACTCAGTGCCTCTTTGCTTGACAAAATGGGAAAATCAAAAGAAATAAGCCAAGACCCCAGAAAAACAATTGTAGATCTCCACAGGTCTGGTTCATCCTTGGGTGAAATTTCCAATCGCCTAAAGGTACCACGTTCATCTGTACAAACAATAGTACGCAAGTATAAACACCATGGGACCACGCAGCCGTCATACAGCTCAGGAAGGAGAAGCGTTCTGTCTCCTAGAGATGAATGTACTTTGGTGAGAAAAGTGCAAATCAATCCCAGAACAGCAGTAAAGGACCTTGTGAAGATGCTGGAGGAAACAGGTACAAAAGTATCTATATCCACAGAAAAACGAGTCCTATATCGACATAACCTGAAAGGCCGCTCGGCAAGGAAGAAGACACTGCTCCAAAACCGCCATAAAAAAGCTAGACTACGGTTTGCAACTGCACAGGGGGACAAAGATCATACTTTTTGGAGAAATGTCCTCTGGTCTGATGAAACAATAATAGAACTGTTTGGCCATAATGACCATAGTTATGTTTGGAGGAAAAAGGGGGATGCTTGCAAGCCGAAGAACACCATCCCAACCTTGAAGCACGGGGGTGGCAGCATCATGTTGTGGGGGTGCTTTGCTGCAGGAGGGTCTGGTGCACTTCACAAAATAGATGGCATCATGAGGGAAGAAAATTATGTGGATATATTGAAGCAACATCAGTCAGTTAAAGCTTGGTCGCAAATGTCTTCCAAATGGACAATGACCCCAAGTATACTTCCAAAGTTGTGGCAAAATGGCTTAAGGACAACAAAGTCAAGGTATTGGAGTGGCCATCACAAAGCCCTGACCTCAAACCTATAGAAAATTTGTGGGCAGAACTGAAAAAGCGTGTGTGAGCAAGGAGGCCTACAAACCTGACTCAGTCACACCAGCTCTGTCAGGAGGAATGGGCCAAAATTCACCCAACCTATTGTGGGAAGCTTGTGGAAGGCTACCCAAAACATTTGACCCAAGTTAAACAATTTAAAGGCAATGCTACTAAATACTAATACTAATGAGTGTATGTAAACTTCTGACCCACTGGGAATGTGATGAAATAAATAAAAGCTGAAATAAATCATTCTCTCTACTATTATTCTGACATTTCACATTCTTAACATAAAGTGGTGATACTAACTGACCTAAAACAGGGAATTATTTCTAGGATTAAACGTCAGAAATTGTGAAAAACTGAGTTTAAATGTATTTGGCTATTGTATGTAACCTTTCTGTCTTCAATTGTATATCTGTCACTTTAGGTTTGCATGTATTCTAAACTAGTTCACTGCTGTGAAATAGTGGCCCATTACAGTGAATAACAACAGTATGGAGCTGATGAAGCACTTTCATTGTTTGGAACTAGAAGGAAAGTACCGGCAAACACTATGCCAATACTCACATAGAAACACAGACACGTGGATTAGTTAACATGTGATCTAGCTGGGTGGTTCCAGCTCTGAATGCTGATTGGGCTGAAAGCTGTGGTATATCGGAGTGTATACCACGGGTACGACAAAATATTAGATTTTTGCTGATCTAATTATGTTGATAACTAGTTTATAGTAGCAATGAGGCGCCTCGGGGGTTGTGGTATACGGCAAATATACCACGGCTAAGGGCTGTGTCCAGGTGTTGCGTCGTGCATAAGAACAACCCTTAGCCTTATTGCTTAAATATTCTATACTGAACAAAAAATAAAACCGCAACATACAACAATTTAAATTATTTTACTGAGTTACAGTTCTTATGAAGAAATAAGTCAATTGAAATAAATTCATTAGGCCCTAATCTATGGATTTCACATGACTTGGCAGGGGCGCAGCCATAGGTGGGCCTGGGCGGGCATAGGCCCACCCACTTGGTCCCTGGTTCGAGCCCAGGTTGGGTCGAGGAGAGAGACGAAAGCTATACTGTTACACATGCAGACTCATTTAGTCAACTAGCTTCTCTCGGTTTGATGCAGTCAAGACAGGTACTAGTAATCCTAAACTCAGCAAAAAAAGAAACGTCCTCTCCCTGTCAACTGCGTTTATTTTCAGCAAACTTAACATGTGTAAATATTTGTATGAACATAACAAGATTCAACAACTGAGACATAAACTGAACAAGTACCACAGGCATTTCTAACCATATGATTCAGAACCATTTCTAACCAAATGATTCAGAACCATTTCTAACCATTCTATAACCAAATGATTCAGAACCATTTCTAACCATATGATTCAGAACCATTTCTAACCATTCTATAACCATATTTTTCACAACCATTTCTAACCATTCTACAACCATATGATTCAGAACCATTTCTAACCATTCTATAACCATATGATTCAGAACCATTTCTAATCATTCTATAACCATATGATTCAGAACCATTTCTAACAATTTCTAACCATATGATTCAGAACCATTTCTAACCATTCTATAACCATATTTTTCACAACCATTTCTAACCATTCTACAACCATATGATTCAGAACCATTTCTAACCATTCTATAACGATATGATTCAGAACCATTTCTAACCATTCTATAACCATATGATTCAGAACCATTTCTAACCATATGATTCAGAACCATTTCTAACCATTCTGATACATCCATATTTTAAGCAGCCATAACAACAGTTATTCTAGCCCATAATGCTAAACACTTAGATCCAGATAAGATTATACAAAATCTGTGAGAATATTCGTTTTGCCTTTCAAAAGCATCCGGAAACGTCCTTGTTGTTGACTTGGTATTGTAGGATATAATCCATTCCTGCGTGTCCATTCCTTCCCCCTCTTTATTGAATCATCTTCCTCTCCTGTATACCCCCCCCCCCTTCTCTTCTCCTACCTTGGGTATCCTCCAGATCCACCCCACTCCCCCACCCCTCCTCTCCTACCTTGGGTCTCCTCCAGATCCACCCCCCCCCTACCTTGGGTCTCCTCCAGATCCACCCCACTCCCCCACCCCTCCTCTCCTACCTTGGGTCTCCTCCAGATCCACCCCACTCCCCCCCCCCCTCTCCTACCTTGGGTATCCTCCAGATCCACCCCCCCCCCCCCCTCCTCTCCTACCTTGGGTCTCTTCCAGACGATGTTCTTGACCTTGTTGGACTTGTGTCCCAGCTCCTTGTACCCCAGAGACTCCACGGAGGCTGGGAAGGTGTCATCCTCAAACAGGCACTTCTTGGTGAGGCACTCTTGTTTGAGTGCGGTAAAGTCCTGTCCGCTGAAGCGCAGGGGCTTGCTGAGGGATCCTTCTCCATCTCTTCTCTCTCTCTCCCGGATCAGCCGGTCACAGAAGAAGCCGGACGGTGTATAGGGCATTCTGGGTTATTATTTTTTTAACTGCTGGCTTTTGCCACTTCCACTAAAGTCTTTACAAGCCTAAAAAGCTAACCTCTGATTGGCTGTGTCGTTGTATGACGTCCCCCTCTCTCTTGGTCATAGAGTAGACTCTAAAAGGCATGCCGGGGCGAACAAGACTCCACATGCATTCACATTCACCTGCATTAACACACACACACACATACTGACACACACACACACTGACACACATACTGACACACACACACACACTGACACACATACTGACACACACACACACACACTGACACACATACTGACACACACACACACTGACACACATACTGACACACACACACACTAACACACATACTGACACACATGCGCTCACATGCACACACACACACACACACACACTCAAGCTCTCTCACACACACACACTGACACACATGCGCTCACATGCAGACACACACACACACACTGACACACATACTGACACACATGCGCTCACATGCACACACACACACACACACTCAAGCTCTCTCACACACACACACTGACACACATGCGGTCACATGCAGACACACACACACACACTGACGCATGCACACACACACACACACACTGACGCACGCACGCACACACACAAAAATGTTGTCTATTTGTTGCATTCCCATTGGTCCCCGAACAATGCCGCCCAACGTTCCTTAGCAGTGGTCATTTCAGTGGTGTTATTGTGTTGCCACACAAAGGGGGGGGGTACCGGGCCGCGCCACCGCCCATGTAAACAGTGGTCAGTAGATGGTCTGCCTCTGCAGAAGGCATTCAGTCCGTTTAGCCCTATTCCATTCTCTCCATGGAGCTCAGTATACAGCGATCTCAGCACATCTCCACTACAGCAGCAGGCCGAGTTCTCTCTGTGGTAAACTAGCTAACGCTGTGAGGGGGAACTCCCACCACCCCTTTAATCAGTCAGGTATATTTTAATCAAGGGGACACACCCTAATGATATACACAGAGACCTTAGGTTCTACATGCGCAAAGCATAGTTCTGGAGATATTGGTTTTCACATCCCAGATTTCAGAATTATTTTTGAAGTGAATTCTTCTTTCATAACTCATTAAGGAACGTCACCTCAAAGGTACTTAAATGTACAGACTATCAAAATCCTGAGACATTTTGTATTGTAGTTTTATTAGTATTCACAGATAGATGGAACCCTATGGCTCTGAAATGTCAATTTGTGTTCAGCCATTAAGGTTCAACCTGGAACAGAACGGTGATTTGGATAGAAAAGGACATTTAATGATTTAAATAAAGAGAATTACGCTTCCTTTCTAATCACATCATCAAATATATTAATTAAATTAATTAAATGTTCGTCACACATTTGTTAAAGCGATAGTTCCCTAAAAATTACAAATACACTATATCCTATGGATAACTAGCATCTGTCATGACTTCCACCGGAGTCGGCTCCTCTCCTTGTTCGGGCGTCACCGGCTTTCTTGCCGCTCCATTTTTCATGTATCCATTTGTTTTGTCTTGTTCATTCCCCTAAATAAAGTGTATGTTCACAAATCTATATCACCTGACTTCGATACCAGTACGCACACAGCTGACAGCATCATTGCTAAAGCTTTGTTCTGGATGAGTAAACTAATATATATATTTTTTCCTGGTCTCTGATACCCAAAGTAACTAAACTACTTGCTAGTTATCAATAAAATGTGTTAAGTTTTTTTTTAAATTGCTAAATACCCCTCCCGGGGAGGTTTTCGTATTGATATGGAACAAGACAAACATGCCTCTCCTAAGGATCTTAAACACACTTTAATATATATTTATTTATTCATCTGTATGTATTTGTTTTTTAAACCATAAAGAACTTGCCATTCTTCTGAAAAAAAATAAAAACGGTGAAAAAATATGAAAGTAATTGAAAAAGAGGACCAGGACCTAATGATAGGAATAATCAAGGACTTGAGGTTCATTGTATAGTTTTGAGATAATTCGTATTTTACAAGTCCCAGATGTCAGAATTGTTTTGTGATGTCTTCCTCTTTTCATGACTCAATAAGTAAATCCTTACATACAGTTATTTTTGATTGTGTCACGGATTCCTCCGGAACTTTCATTGCGCACACGTGGCGCCTATTCCCAGTGATTGGTAATTGTATAAGTGTGCAACTTGGTTCACCGTTGATGCGTTCGATTATTATGCGTTCGATTATTGTTACACTGCCATTTGTGGATTATGCTTACATGTTTCCGTGTAATGAGATTCGTCTTCCTCTGACGAGGAGTATGAAGCACCAATATGCAGCGTGGTACATGTCCATGTTGAACACAAAAAAACTAAATAACAAGGAGAACGAACGAAAACGAAACATTTCTGTCTGGTAAAGACACAGAGACAGAAAAACAATCACCCACAACTAAAATGGGGAAAACAGGCTACCTAAATATGATTCTCAATCAGAGACAACGACGAATGACACCTGCCTCCGATTGAGAACCATACCAGGCCAAACACATAAATACAACATAGACTACCCTCCCCAACTCACGCCCTGACCAAACGAACACAAAGACATAATAAAGGAACTAAGGTCAGAACGTGTTTGCATGTTTCCGTCCCCTTGGAATATCATTGGGCGATTGTGTTTATATTTATAATTTATTCGAGGTACTCCTCGCTCTTTTGTTTTGGGTTTCGGATCTCTTCATAGCAACGTGACAGATTGACAACCCAGAATTGTCGGATTGGATTGCAGATAGAGCCTTATAGCACCAAGTTAAAAGGTGTTTGCACATATTTGTTTTTGTTTTTAGCGTAAATGGACATTAATAAATGTCACATGTAAAGAAGTAACTAGATTTGAACAACTCATTTTTGACCAAAATCTTGGGACTATAAGGTGCTGACATAGTCAAAACTGAACACAACAGTAATTCTCACTCATCACCACACTGGATGTCCCACCAGTCTATAACAGTATGGTCATTAAAGTAAAGTACATCATTAAATTGTATATTGTGGATGACGTTGCTATGACTTCGTCCGTTTATCATAAGCAGTGATAGATGGAGTAATAACAGGTTATCAGTACCCTGATCCTGACCTCCGATGACAAAAACAGCTGACCACATCCATCTCCTGTTCTTCAATGACCCCTGACCTTAGAGATCAGGTCAGCACTCATAACCTGGTCTCATAGACTAGACGTAACATATTAAACGTATATCCGGGCCATTCGAATTGGTATCATATGTTACGTTTGGTATGGTTACATAAGACATTATGGTTACTTAAGGCAAAAGTAGAGTGGTTGGTCGGGGTGGATGTTTCAGAAGAACGTCTAGCAACCCAAAGGATACAAGTTCGAATCTCATCACAGACAACTTTAGCTAATTAGCAAATTTTCAATAATTTACTACTTTTAGTTAACCCTTTAATCTAACTCCGAAACGTAACCTTAACCTCTAACTCTAACTCCTAGCCTTGGCAACGTTAGCGAGCTAATGTTAGCCATCTAACTAGAATTCATAACATATCATACGTTTTTGCAAATTCGTAACATATTGTAAATGTTGCAGATTTGTAACAATTAATACAAATTGTAATTCGTAGTAACATATCACACAAAATGGGTGTTGGAGAACCAGAAATGAATATGTACCATACGAAACTTAACATATCATACTAAATGGTGAGTCCGGATTTACATAAAGAATAATACGAAATGCTCTGAGACCAGGTTGCACATCCTCATCATCAACTACGGTCTTCAGCTGCAGCATGGCCTGTGATTAAAACTGGCCTTTCACTACAACCAATTTTTATTTATTTTATTTTTATTTCACCTTTATTTAACCAGGTAGGCAAGTTGAGAACAAGTTCTCATTTACAATTGCGACCTGGCCAAGATAAAGCAAAGCAGTTCGACACATACAACGACACAGAGTTACACATGGAGTAAAACAAACATACAGTCAATAATACAGTATAAACAAGTCTATATACGATCTGAGCAAATGAGGTGAGATAAGGGAGGTAAAGGCAAAAAAAAGGCCATGGTGGCAAAGTAAATACAATATAGCAAGAAAAACACTGGAATGGTAGATTTGCAGTGGGAGAATGTGCAGAGTAGAAATAAAAATAATGGGGTGCAAAGGAGCAAAATAAATAAATAAATAAATTAAATACAGTAGGGAAAGAGGTAGTTGTTTGGGCTAAATTATAGGTGGGCTATGTACAGGTGCAGTAATCTGTGAGCTGCTCTGACAGCTGGTGCTTAAAGCTAGTGAGGGAGATAAGTGTTTCCAGTTTCAGAGATTTTTGTTGTTCGTTCCAGTCATTGGCAGCAGAGAACTGGAAGGAGAGGCGGCCAAAGGAAGAACTGGTTTTGGGGGTGACCATAGAGATATACCTGCTGGAGCGCGTGCTACAGGTGGGTGCTGCTATGGTGACCAGCGAGCTGAGATAACGGGGGACTTCACCTAGCAGGGTGTTGTAGATGACCTGGAGCCAGTGGGTTTGGCGACGAGTATGAAGCGAGGGCCAGGCAACGAGAGCGTACAGGTCGCAGTGGTGGGTAGTATATGGGACTTTGGTGACAAAACGGATGGCACTGTGATAGACTACATCCAATTTATTGAGTAGGGTATTGGAGGCTATTTTGTAAATGACATCACCGGAGTCGAGGTTCGGTAGGATGGTCAGTTTTACGAGGGTATGTTTGGCAGCATGAGTGAAGGATGCTTTGTTGCGAAATAGGAAGCCAATTCTAGATTTAACTTTGGATTAGAGATGTTTGATGTGAGTCTAGAAGGAGAGTTTACAGTCTAACCAGACACCTAAGTCAGAACCGTCCAGAGTAGTGATGTTGAACGGGCGAGCAGATGCAGGCAGCAATTGGTTGAAGAGCATGCATTTAGTTTTACTTGTATTTAAGAGAAGTTGGAGGCCACGGAAGGAGAGTTGTACGGCATTGAAGCTCGTCTGGAGGGTTGTTAACACAGTGTCGAAAGAAGGGCCAGAAGTATAGAGAATGGTGTCGTCTGCGTAGAGGTGGATCAGAGACTCACCAGCAGCAAGATCGACATTATTGATGTATACAGAGAAGAGAGTCGGCCCAAGAATTGAACCCTGTGGCACCCCCATAGAGACTGCCAGAGGACCGGACACTTTACCCCTACCTACATGTACAAATTAGCTTGACCACTGCACATTGACTCGGTACCGGTACCCCCTGTATATAGCCTCATTATTGTAACTTTTTATTTAAAAAATTACTTTAGTTTATTTGGTCAATCTTTTATAAAAAAAATGTAATTGTCTGCATTATTTACATATATTTTTTGTGTATATATATCCATATACACAACCGGTCAAAAGTTTTAGAACACCCACAATTCCCCGATCTCAACCAAATTGAGATGGTTTGGGATGAGTCAGACCGCAGAGTGAAGAAAAAGCAGCCAACAGGTGCTCAACATATGTGGGAACTCCTTCAAGACTGTTGAAAAAGCATTCCAGGTGAAGCTGGTTAAGAGAATGCCAAGAGTGTGCAAAGTTGTTATCAAGGCAAAGGGTGGCTATTTGAAGAATCTCAAATATATTTGGATTTGTTTAAAACTTTTTTGGTTACTACATGATTCCATATGTTTTATTTCATTGTTTTGATGTCTTCACTATTATTCTACAATGTAGAAAATAGTAAAATTTAGAAAAACCCTTGAGTGAGTAGGTGTTCTAAAACCTTTGACCGGTGTACATACAGTTGAAGTCGGAGTTTACATACACTTAGGTTGGAGACGTTTAAAATTGTTTTTCAACCACTCCACAAATGTCTTGTTAACAAACTATAGTTTTGCTACTTTTTCCAACAATTGTTTACAGACAGATTATTTCACTTATAATTCACTGTATCACAATTCTAGTGGGTCAGAAGTTTACATACACTAAGTTGACTGTGCCTTTAAACAGCCTGGAAAATTCCAGAAAATTATGTTTCTGATAGGCTAATTGACATCATTTGAGTCAATTGGAGGTGTACCTGTAGATATATTTCAAGGTCTACCTTCAAACTCAGTGCCTCTTTGCTTGAAATCATGGGAAAATCAAAAGAAATCAGCCAAGACCTCAGAAAAACAATTGTAGACCTCCACAAGTCTGGTTCATCCTTGGGAGCAATTTCCAAATGCCTGAAGGTACCATGTTCATCTGTACAAACAATAGTATGCAATTATAAACATCATGGGACCACGCAGCCGTCATACAGCTCAGGAAGGAGAAGCGTTCTGTCTCCTAGAGATGAATGTACTTTGGTGAGAAAAGTGCAAATCAATCCCAGAACAACAGCAAAGGACCTTGTGAAGATGCTGGAGGAAACAGGTACAAAAGTATCTACATCCACAGTAAAACGAGTCCTATATCGACATAACCTGAAAGGCCGCTCAGCAAGGAAGAAGCCACTGCTCAAAAACAGCCATAAAAAAGCCAAACTACGGTTTGCAACTGGACATGGGGACAAAGATCATACTTTTTGGAGAAATGTCCTCTGGTCTGATGAAACAAAAATAGAACTGTTTGGCCATAATGACCATAGTTATGTGGAAAAAGGGGGATTCTTGCAAGCTGAAGAACACCATCCCAGCCGTGAAGCATGGGGGTGGCAGCATCATGTTGTGGGGGTGCTTTGCTGCAGGAGGGACTGGTGCATTTCACAAAATAGATGGCATCATGAGGTAGGAAAATTATGCGGATATATTGAAGCAACATCTCAAGACATCAGTCAGGAAGTTAAAGCTTGGTTGCAAATGGGTCTTCCAAATGGACAATGACCCCAAGCATACTTCCAAAGTTGTGGCAAAATGGCTTAAGGACAATAAAGTCAAGGTATTGGAGCGGCCATCACAAAGCCCTAACCTCAATTCCATAGCAAATTTGTGGGCAGAACTGAAAAAGCATGTGCAGGCACGGAGGCCTACAAACCTGATTCAGTTACACCAGCTCTGTCAGGAGGAATGAGGCCTACAAACCTGATTCAGTTACACCAGCTCTGTCAGGAGGAAGGAGGCCTACAAACCTGACTCAGTTACACCAGCTCTGTCAGGAGGAAGGAGGCCTACAAACCTGACTCAGTTACACCAGCTCTGTCAGGAGGAAGGAGGCCTACAAACCTGATTCAGTTACACCAGCTCTGTCAGGAGGAAGGAGGCCTACAAACCTGACTCAGTTACACCAGCGCTGTCAGGAGGAATGGGCGAACATCCACCCAACTTATTGTGGGAAACTTGTGGCACAGTGGCACAGTTTTAATAATAAAACTCCCTGTGAACAAAAACAATATATACAAGGGGACAAAACCCCTTCGCACGCCAGACATAACGTGCACAAGCACTTACAATAAGCAATTCTGGACACGGTCATGGGGGAAACAGAGGGTTAAATACACAACATGTAATTATGGAATTGAAACCAGGTGTGTGGGAAGACAAGACAAATGAAAAATGAAAGGGTGGATCGGCGATGGCTAGAAGACTGGTGCGACGCCAACCGCCGCCCCCTTGACGCGCGTCTCCAGCAGTGTGAGAACACCAGCATCGGGGATGACCCGGAGGGCGAGGCGCAGGGCGATCCGGGCGACGACGTTGACTCTCGATCGAAACCTACCCCTTTGCCTGCCCTGCCGGAAGCTGGGTGCGCTGTTTGTGGGGCCATTTAAAGTCCTGAGGAGACTGAACGAGGTTAGTTATAGGTTACAACTCCTTCCTGATTACCATATTAACTCCTCGTTTCATGTGTCTCTCCTCAGGCCCGTGGTGACTGGTAGTCTGAGGTGCGGGAGGTTCCTCTGCCCCCCCTGGACATCTGTTCGCGCCATCATGGACTCAAGGCGTCGGGCGAGGGGCCTTCAGTACCTCGTGGATTGGGAGGGTACGGTCCGGAGGAGAGATACTGGGTGCCGGTGGAGGACATCCTGGACCCGTCGTTACTGCTGGAATTTCACCGTCTCCCTCCGGATCGTCCTGCGCCTCGTCCTGTGGGTCGTCACTGCGCTGCTGGGGCCACACGTCAAGGGGGGGGGGTTACTGTCACGACTTCCGCCGAAGTTGGTCCCTCTCCTTGTTCGGGCGGCGTTCGGCGGTCAACATCACCGGTTTTCTAGCCGCCAGCGATCCACTTTTCATTTGTTTTGTCTTCATTGTTCACACCTGGTTTCCATTCCCATAATTATGTTCCTTATTTTTACCCTCTGGTTCCCCCCATGGTTTTGTGCAAATTTCCTCACTAGGTCAGGGTATTAAATCTCCTCCATGTATATCTCACTAGGTCAGGATATTAAACCTCCTCCATGTATCTCTCACTAGGTCAGAATATTAAACCTCCTCCATGTATATCTCACTAGGTCAGGATATTAAACCTCCTCCATGTATATCTCACTAGGTCAGGATATTAAACCTCCTCCATGTATATCTCACTAGGTCAGGATATTAAACCTCCATGTATATCTCACTAGGTCAGGATATTAAACCTCCATGTATATCTCACTAGGTCAGGATATTAAACCTCCATGCATATCTCATTAGGTCAGGATATTAAACCTCCATGTATATCTCACTAGGTCAGGATATTAAACCTCCATGTATATCTCACTAGGTCAGGATATTAAACCTCCATGTATATCTCACTAGGTCAGGATATTAAACCTCCATGTATATCTCACTAGGTCAGGATATTAAACCTCCATGTATATCTCACTAGGTCAGGATATTAAACCTCCATGTATATCTCATTAGGTCAGGATATTGAACCTCCATGTACAGTGCCTTGCGAAAGTATTCGGCCCCCTTGAACTTTGCGACCTTTTGCCACATTTCAGGCTTCAAACATAAAGATATAAAACTGTATTTTTTTGTGAAGAATCAACAACAAGTGGGACACAATCATGAAGTGGAACGACATTTATTGGATATTTCAAACTTTTTAACAAATCAAAAACTGAAATATTGGGCGTGCAAAATTATTCAGCCCCCTTAAGTTAATACTTTGTAGCGCCACCTTTTGCTGCGATTACAGCTGTAAGTCGCTTGGGGTATGTCTCTATCAGTTTTGCACATCGAGAGAGCAGCAGACTGGGGAGAGAGCAGCAGACTGAGGGTCAGTCTCAGCAGAGGGAGAGAGCAGCAGACTGAGGGTCAGTCTCAGCGAAGGGAGAGAGCAGCAGACTGAGTGTCAGTCTCAGCGAAGGGAGAGAGCAGCAGACTGAGGGTCAGTCTCAGCAGAGGGAGAGAGCAGCAGGCTGAGGGTCAGTCTCAGCAGACTGAGGGTCAGTCTCAGCAGGGGGAGAGAGCAGCAGACTGAGGGTCAGTCTCAGTGGAGGGAGAGAGGAGCAGACTGAGGGTCAGTCTCAGCAGAGGGAGAGAGCAGCAGACTGAGGGTCAGTCTCAGTGGAGGGAGAGAGCAGCAGACTGAGGGTCAGTCTCAGCGGAGGGAGAGAGCAGCAGACTGAGGGTCAGTCTCAGCAGGGGGAGAGAGCAGCAGACTGAGGGTCAGTCTCAGCAGAGGGAGAGAGCAGCAGACTGAGGGTCAGTCTCAGTGGAGGGAGAGAGGAGCAGACTGAGGGTCAGTCTCAGCAGAGAGAGAGAGCAGCAGACTGAGGGTCAGTCTCAGCAGAGGGAGAGAGCAGCAGACTGAGGGTCCGTCTCAGCAGAGGGATAGAGCAGCAGACTGAGGGTCAGTCTCAGCGGAGGGAGAGAGCAGCAGACTGAGGGTCAGTCTCAGCAGACGGAGAGAGCAGCAGAGGGAGAGAGCAGCAGACTGAGGGTCAGTCTCAGCAGAGGGAGAGAGCAGCAGACTGAGGGTCAGTCTCAGTGGAGGGAGAGAGCAGCAGACTGAGGGTCAGTCTCAGCGGAGGGAGAGAGCAGCAGACTGAGGGTCAGTCTCAGCAGGGGGAGAGAGCAGCAGACTGAGGGTCAGTCTCAGCAGAGGGAGAGAGCAGCAGACTGAGGGTCAGTCTCAGTGGAGGGAGAGAGCAGCAGACTGATGGTCCGTCTCAGCAGGGGGAGAGAGCAGCAGACTGAGGGTCAGTCTCAGCAGAGGGAGAGAGCAGCAGACTGAGGGTCAGTCTCAGCAGAGGGAGAGCAGCAGACTGATGGTCAGTCTCAGAGGAGGGAGAGAGCAGCAGACTGAGGGTCAGTCTCAGCAGAGAGAGAGAGCAGCAGACTGAGGGTCAGTCTCAGCAGAGGGAGAGAGCAGCAGACTGAGGGTCAGTCTCAGCAGAGGGAGAGCAGCAGACTGATGGTCAGTCTCAGAGGAGGGAGAGAGCAGCAGACTGAGGGTCAGTCTCAGAGGAGGGAGAGAGCAGCAGACTGAGGGTCCGTCTCAGAGGAGGGAGAGAGCAGCAGACTGAGGGTCCGTCTCAGCAGAGGGAGAGCAGCAGACTGAGGGTCAGTCTCAGCAGAGGGAGAGAGCAGCAGACTGAGGGTCCGTCTCTCAACATCCCTGGCAAAACTCAAGTCGCAACGCATTATTTCTGCCTCATGCACAAATTCATGTTGTTACTCTTATGAACAGAGAAAGTGAAATATTCCTTATATTAAAAACGACCAAGCCGCTAATAATAACATCAACGCAAGCCAATAGATACACTTACTTACTCATTCACTACTGATGCACTGCTTGTTGTAACGCTGAGTGGAAATAGGAAGAACGCGCATTTGGTGGTTTATAAAAGTGTTGAATGCTAAGTGTTGACAGTGCTGAGTAAGAACTTAAACATGAACTCACTCATAAAAACAGCAGCTCTATGCTGTATTCGTTGACAGACTCTCTCTAGTCATGATTTTAAACGTTGAAATCTCACAGTATCAATTTTGCCGAAGCTTTCTTTAATGCCTGCTACGTTACTGCAGTCTCGGTCATCTGAGCAATCTGATTGGCCAGCGGTCAACATAGAGTGCACTTGATTTCCTCTCCAGGCCCACCGGGAAGGCAGAGTTTGTACATTCAGACACATGAAATGGCAACAGTTTGCCTACCCGGCGGGCAGAGCAGCGGAGTTGGCTGCACCTACCAACAAACAGCCCAATACGGGAAAAAAAAGAAAAACAAATATGAATAGGTTTTTAACAGAAATGTTTGGCGATCGACTAGAAATGACAAGTCGATCGCCATCGACCGGTTGGTGACCACTGACTTAGATGATCAGGACAGTATTTGTCTGAAGAGGTGAAGTATGGCGATGAGCTATACGACTGTACTTCTGATTCTAATTCTCAAGAGGAAAGCTAAAACCCTCAGCCGTGAGGTTACTGAGGAGGACCAAAAGTGACAGGGGGAGAGGGGGGGGGGGGTTCGTCTGAAAGGGACTGGCATGCAGGGATGGAACATAAGGTTTTTGGGCAATGCCCAGCAGACCACGGTTTCTACATTCCGGTCCTAAATCTGTGGCCTGCAATGTTTGAAAAGGCAACATTTCACTGCTGTGTCAGACTAGTTTGGCACATTGAGGCATGACAAAAAATTACCTTGGTGTACATTTATACTTTTTTTAATTTTTATCCAAGAATATAATCAGTGGCTCAATAATGTAAATTACCATTATTCCGAGATCCCAGACTGTAATTTTAAACTGCTGTCCTACTGTAGGTCTACCCATCAATAAAAATAAAAAAATCACCTGAGCTCCTGCCTACATGGGCGGAGAATCACGTGGCAGTTAACTTAAATATGAAATTAACTTCAATATGATTAGACTGTAGTTTACTACAGTGTCTGTAAATACATATTGATCATGGTAAGAAGTGGAGGGCGCTCAACCAACATGCACATAGGTTATGTTACTATGGTGACCATAGGTTAGGCTGCTATGGTGACCATAGGTTAGGCTGCTATGGTGACCATAGGTTAAGTTACTATGGTGACCATAGGGAAGGTTACTATGGTGACCATAGGTTAGGTTACTATGGTGACCATAGGTTAGGTTACTATGGTGACCATAGGTAAGGTTACTATGGTGACCATAGGTAAGGTTACTATGGTGAGCGAGCGTTGCACCTTTTCATTATTACCCATTTATTTGACTCTGCCGGCAAATCGTCCTCTAAAAGGTGGGTTATATCCTATAGGCCTGAGCAGAACGTACATTCTCTCTGCTTCCAGTTCAGTAGCTGTATGACCAGGTGCTCGTGTTCTCTATTAAATACAGTGGGCTATAGCCTATGCATGGATGGAGAAGCACGGGACTGTTATCTTTACAAACAACTGTACTTCCTAAATAGGCCTGTGATTAGGTTATAGTTTACTACATTGCTTAGAAAGGCCTATCCAGACCATTCACCCAGTCCAGTCACTCAGCCCTATCCAGTCCAGTCACTCAGCCCTATCCAGTCCAGTCACTCAGTCCTATCCAGTCCAGTCACTCAGCCCTATCCAGTCCAGTCACTCAGCCCTATCCAGTCCAGTCACTCAGCCCTATCCAGACCATTCACCCAGTCCAGTCACTCAGCCCTTTCCAGACCATTCACCCAGTCCAGTCACTCAGCCCTATCCAGTCCAATCACTCAGCCCTATCCAGACCATTCACACAGTCCAGTCACTCAGCCCTATCCAGTCCATTCACCCAGTCCAGTCACTCATCCCTATCCAGACCATTCACCCAGTCCAGTCACTCAGCCCTATCCAGTCCAGTCACGCAGCCCTATCCAGACCATTCACCCAGTCCAGTCACTCAGCCCTTTCCAGACCATTCACCCAGTCCAGTCACTCAGCCCTATCCAGTCCAGTCACTCAGCCCTATCCAGACCATTCACCCAGTCCAGTCACTCAGCCCTATCCAGTCCAGTCACTCAGCTCTATCCAGACCATTCACCCAGTCCAGTCACTCAGCCCTATCCAGTCCAATCACTCAGCCCTATCCAGACCATTCACCCAGTCCAGTCACTCAGCCCTATCCAGTCCATTCACCCAGTCCAGTCACTCAGCCCTATCCAGACCATTCACCCAGTCCAGTCACTCAGCCCTATCCAGTCCAGTCACTCACACTCAGCCCTATCCAGTCCAGTCACTCAGCCCTATCCAGTCCAGTCACTCAGCCCTTTCCAGACCATTCACCCAGTCCAGTCACTCAGTCCTATCCAGTCCAGTCACCCAGTCCAGTCACTCAGCCCTATCCAGTCCAGTCACTCAGCCCTATCCAGACCATTCACCCAGTCCAGCCACTCAGTCTCTCTGTGTCTCTCTCTCTCTCTCTATGTCTCTCTCTCTCTCTATGTCTCTCTCTCTCTCTCTCTATGTCTCTCTCTCTCTCTGTCTGTCTGTCTGTCTGTCTGTCTGTCTGTCTGTCTGTCTGTCTGTCTGTCTGTCTGTCTGTCTGTCTGTCTGTCTGTCTGTCTGTCTGTCTGTCTGTCTGTCTGTCTCTCTCTCTCTCTGTCTCTCTCTCTCTCTCTGTGTCTCTCTGTCTCTCTCTCTCTATGTCTCTCTCTCTCTGTCTCTCTCTCTCTCTCTGTGTCTCTCTGTCTCTCTCTCTCTCTCTGTCTCTCTCTCTCTCTATGTCTCTGTCTCTCTCTCTCTATGTCTCTCTGTGTCTCTCTCTCTGTGTCTCTCTCTCTCTCTCTCTCTGTCTCTCTCTCTCTCTCTCTACAGAATACATTAGGGGAAGTTCCTTTGCTGTAGGCACCAATCCAGCGCTGCCAGGCTGCCAGGTATCGGCTTTATCCCCCTCATCCTAAACGAACTCCTGTTCAACTACTCTTTAAATCGGTTTAATTAAATGTTTACATTTGCTTCAAGTGTGTTTTTTTTCTTCTTTTTCTCAAAGTTGACACTTGTATGGAGTTCGACATTTCAAAAGGTAACTTGAAGCATAAAGCCCACTGCCCAGTTGGTTTTGACTCAGTAAAACAAAGTTAAACACCAATCCCTATCCTGATTTCAACAATGTGTGGTATGTCTGGTATTGTTTGTAGTAAATCTCGCTAATTTCCCTGGTCTGGAAACTCAGTTATATTTTCAGTATCCAAAATGTTCTGGCTGCTCCCATCGGATATAGTAATTACGAAAGTGTACAACGTGAAAAGTAGGGCTTAGGTATGGTGTTTTGGTATGGTGTTTTGGTATGGTGTTTTGGCATGGTGTTTTGGCATGGTGTTTTGGTATGGTGTTTTGGTATGGTGTTTTGGCATGGTGTTTTGGTATGGTGTTTTGGTATGGTGTTTTGGTATGGTGTTTTGGTATGGTGTTTTGGTATGGTGTTTTGTCATGGTGTTTTGTCATGGTGTTTTGGTATGGTGTTTTGTCATGGTGTTTTGGTATGGTGTTTTGTCATGGTGTTTTGTCATTTGTCATTTGAATTTTGCTGGGCGCTATGCTGGCCCAAAGGTTCCATAGCCACAATGAAGCTAGATTATGAATCAGAATGTCATGGGAATGTTCTACCACAATTACATTGACCAGGATAACAGAGGACCTACTGCCTGATGCCTGTGGATCCGCAGATAAGATACAGAGGAGAGAACACTCACCTTCCAGTCGATGTTGGCATCTTGATAGCATTGGAAATGACACCCTTCAAGTATTGAGCAAATGTCCAAATGAATGAAATGCCCTTCATTTGCATTACGAACGTTGCTGTGATGGTTGTGATCAACAAGTACAAATGTAAGCGTGGTAATGAAATTAATTACAATAGCAGTATTTTTTATGATCCAGCAGATGGCAGTAATGTACCTTCGATAACTGAGCAGCACAAACGATTAAGGGTCGATCAGGTTTAGGCTTGAGATCCAAAGGCCTTGATTACAGACGGGCGACAGGTAGTCTAGTCTGGTTAGGACGTTGGGCCAGTAAACTCAACGGTTGCTGGTTCGAGTCCCCACGCGGACAAGGCGCTGTCAATATCCCCTTGAGCAAGTCCCCTTAACAAATTGCTCTTGCAGATTGAGTGCAATTACTCAGTGTTGAAGCCATTACAACCTCTTTACTGAAATGTGTTACTTCCTGTACTCTGCTCACTATACTATCAACACAAAGTGCTAAACTACATGTAAAATATATCGCCAGATTTGGATTACGTTGCCTTGGATATAAATCAACACAAAAAAACACTATAGATCTGGAGAACAAGAGGTCTATCTCTGAACCTGTTAGAAACACAAATTACATATGTATTAGCAGATAATGGCAATTCACCATTCTACACATATTTACCAGTGATATCAATGCTGTGACAATGCACCATTCCACACATGCCGTAGCTCTATCAGTGTTGACATTTCAAACTGAAACCTGTGCAAGAGGATGCTGTCGCAAATGTCAAATGGCATTCCAAGTCACTTTGCACATTATAAAGCGAACATTTATTTTACCTCACGATCGTTTCCTTGGCCATTTCGATAATAATTCGCTAGTAGTGCTGTTGTTGCTATCATATTATTTTATTTATTATTTGACCTTTATTTAACTAGGCAAGAACTTGCATCATTCCGGTTAGTCCAACGCTCTAACCACTAGGCTACCCTGCCGCCCCCACAGACTAGATGGGAAAGGGTTTATAAGGACGACTGACTCAACCGACTGTCTTTCATTTGTATTATTATTATTATTATTATTGCAGAAAACGTCAGTATAAAACAGACAAGGACAACATATGCTAGGGGGGTACAACAAATGACAGATTATACAAAGACCTTAAAAGACATACACGTATTGATTGTTTCAACAGTTTTTTGTTATTGGTAGAATGTAGAATGGTCATAATAATGTACCGCTCGAACTCCTTATAGAAAACAAGGAAGTGTTTTTAAAAAATATATTCGTTTATTATTTTGTATTAATTTTGTATTCGTAAAAAAAAAAGTATTATTATTTAAAAAAAAAACATTTATTGATTACATTTTTCCCATGAACACAATTAGTATTAAGGGTTCAAATGGATTTTCATTTATCCTTTATTATACGGTATCTATTCGTCTCCACAGCCGACTCTCAATTGCGCGACGTCATCCATCCGGGTACCAAGCGCGCGTCCGTGAAGCCTCTCCTTCACCCAACAGAGACTCCGGGCCCCGGAACTGACTGCGGAACTGCTTCGTACACAAATTAAATTGAAAAAAAAAAAAAAAAAATGCCAGATGTCACGGTGTTTTTGTCATGTTTGTTGTTTTTTATTTCAATTTTGCGTCCAGGGATCGGGGCAGAAGTGTCCTTGTGGAATGTCGACATCAACTCAGTGAGTTACATGCGCCGTGACTGTCCTGTGTGTGTGTGTGTGTTTGGTTGTGTGTGGTGTGTGTGTGTGGTGTGGTGTGTGTGTGTGTGTGTGGTGTGGTGTGTGTTGTAGCATGACAGTATTTCAATAGCAGCTGCAGTGGGTAGCCTAGCCTAGCCTAGCCAGCAGGCTTTTTGAAGTACAACAGTCAAGCCCAGGGAAGTAAATAAAATCCTGGGTTGACAGATGTAATATGAAGGTTCGACGATTCAGACACCAGTGTATGTACTTAAGCTAACGTTACACTGGTCTGATTTGTTTTCATGATCAATATTACATCACATGATCTGGGAAGATAGGCTACTAACTTAGCTACCACAGATGATTTGCTACTAACGTTACTCCTTGAGCCGAGAAGACTCAGTTGTGTCCTCAATAACCTGACAATACTATATATATATATATATATATCTACAGTGTACACGTTCCAACTCATGACCACTCATCTAAGGTCTGATAGTGAATGGAATATGTGTATAAAGCTAGTTTCCTTTATTTCTTAAAGTTGAGATAATACTGCTAGCAAGACTAAGGCTAGATAACTTTCCAACTAGCTAGTTGTCTGATGTTGTATTGCACAACCATGACAAGTGTTTACATAAAACCTTAGTGGCACATAGTTGGTAAGAGGTTGTCCAAGGTGCTTGCTGCCATGGTAACTTGATCTATTCGTTTCTTTAGTCGCAAAATGCCGTCTTCAGGAAGACATTGTACGCCAACACAACCATCTTCATGACATGTAAGTAATGAACCTTGGACGACGACAAAACAAAGATAATTTGCTTAAAAGACCAAAAAGATTTGATTTGACGGCAGGTAGTTAAACAGGTTATTCCTGTTACTCCTGTCGTGCAACTGACTTTACTCATGGGCTTCGTCTGAAATGGCACCCTGTTCCTTATCCGCTCCCTAGTCAAAAATAGTGCACTATTACTGTGTAGGGAATATAGTTCCATTTTGAACACAACCTGACCACGCGGCTGTGTTTCTCCCAGTATCCTTCATTTCACTACAAACACTTGGTACGGGGCCTTACTCTTTTCCCATCATTACAGATCATTCCACTTTATATAACCTTCATAAGAATGTAGTACAAGTAGCCGTGCACCCCCCCCCCCCCCCCCCCCACACCTCTCTTTCCCTGTGTTTCTGCCATTGACTCTCCTCTCCTCCTCCAGTCCATGGCGACTTGGCTCTATGTGATTCCACCCTGGCCTTCAACATCAGTTGGTACCTCCGTTCCTCGATCTGCTACAATGAGGTCTTTAATACTCCAGTGAGTACAATCCCTTCTTCTTCTCTCACAGGCAGACTCGTCATAAACCCTGCACACGAACCACAAATAGCACACAGAGAAACAGACATATCCAACTGTGCCATCACATTAATGTTGTAATAACGGAACCACAAAATAGTGTGTTGCCTGTAATGTATTACACACCATCCTTTCTACATTAGAAGAGACATACTCCTGTTTTGTCCTTTTCATTTTTTTTGTGCCCAGTCAGTGAGTTGTTTCTATTTCTACTTCCTGTAGGACAACAAGGCACTGACTATGTTTGGTCTGGATCACATGCTGAAGAAGGACTGGAGTGGCTTCTACAGCCAGGGATACATGTACTTCGACAACTGCTCAACTCTTTTACTACCCAAGGTTTGGTCGGCTCTTCTGTTGTTGTTGTTGGGGTTGTTGTTGTTGTTGTTGGGGGGGTTGGGCTTGTTGTTGTTGGGGTTGTTGTTGGGAGGTGGGGTGGTTGTTGTTGTTGGGGTGGTTGTTGTTGTTGGGGTGGTTGTTGTTGTTGGGGTGGTTGTTGTTGTTGGGGTGGTTGTTGTTGTTGGGGTTGTTGGGGGGGTTGGGGTTGTTGGAGGGGTTGTTGTTGTTGGAGGGGTTGTTGTTGTTGGAGGGGTTGTTGTTGTTGGAGGGGTTGTTGGGGTTGTTGGAGGGGTTGTTGTTGGAGGGGTTGTTGTTGTTGGGGGGGTTGTTGTTGTTGGAGGGGTTGTTGGGGTTGTTGGAGGGGTTGTTGTTGGAGGGGTTGTTGTTGTTGGAGGGGTTGTTGTTGTTGGGGGGGTTGTTGTTGTTGGAGGGGTTGTTGTTGTTGGGGTTGTTGTTGTTGGGGTTGTTGTTGTTGGGGTTGTTGTTGTTGGGGTTGGGGTTGTTGTTGTTGTGGTTGTGGTTGTTGTTGTTGGGGTGTGAGGGGAGGGGGCGGGGTTGCCATACACTGACTTATAATTCTTGGTTGATGTATTATATCTCTGTCCCCTCCCCCCCGCCTCCATTCCTCCTTCCAGGTGTACTACACAGACTTCAGCCCCTATCAACCCCTCATCAGCCCACAGGTATTATACAGTTCAGTATTATTATATATAATTATATTCAGACGCCTTGATATTTTAAAAAAAAGTAATTGAGACTCTTTACTCATTACTTTGTTGAAGCACCTTTTGGCAGTGATTACAGCCTCGAGTCGTCTTGGGTATGATGCTACAAGCTTGGCACACCTGTATTTGGGGAGTTTCTCCCATTCTTCTCTGCAGATCCTGTCAAGCTCTGTCAGGTTGGATTGGGGGGTGTTGCTGCACAGCTATTTTCAGGTCTCTTCCGAGATGTTTGATCGGTTTCAAGTCCGGGCTCTGGCTGGGCCACTCAAGCACATTCAGAGACTTGTCCTGAAGCCACTCCTGTGGTGTCTTGGTTGTGTGCTTAGGGTTATTGTCCTGTTGGAAGGTGAACCTTCAACCCAGTCTGAGGTCCTGAGCGCTCTGGAGCAGGTTTTCATCAAGGATCTCTCTGTACTTTGCTTCGTTCATCTTTCCCTTGATCCTCACTAGTCTCCCAGTCCCTGCCTCTGAAAAACATCCCCACAGCATGATGCTGCCACCACCAAGCTTCACAGTAGGGATGGTGCCTGGCTTCCTCAAGACGTAACTATTTGGCCTGAATGCCAAGCGTCACATCTTGGTACCTCCGTTCCTTTATCTGCTACAATGAAGTCTTTAAAAAAATGTAATCTTATGGTCTGAGAGTACTTTAGGTGCCTTTTGGAAAACTCCAAGCAGGCTGTCATGTGCCTTTTACTGAGGAGTGGCTTCCGTCTGGCCACTCTACCATAAAGACCTGATTGGTGGAGTGCTGCAGAGATGGTTGTCCTTCTGGAAGGTTCTCCCATCTCCACAGAGGAACTCTGGAGCTCTGTCAGCGTGATCATCAGGTTCTTGGTCAAGGCCCTTCTCCCTCGATTGCTCAGTTTGGCCATGCGGCCAGCTCTAGGAAGAGTCTTGGTGGTTCCAAACTTCTTCCACTTAAGAATGGAGGCCACTGTGTTCTTGGGGACCTTCAATGCTGCAGAAATGTTTTGGTACCCTTCCCCAGATCTGTGCCTCGACACAATCCTGCCTCAGAGCTCTACGGACATTTCCTTTGACCTCATGGCTTGGTTGTTGCTCTGAAATGCACTGTCAACTGTGGGACCTTTATATAGACAGGTGTGTTGCCTTTCCAAATCATGTCCAATCAATTGAATTTACCACAGGTGGACTCCAATCAAGTTGTAGAAACATCTCAAGGATGATAAATGGAAACAGGATGCAGCTGAGCTGAATGTCGAGTCTCACAGCAAAGGGTCTGAATACTTATGTAAATAAGGTGTTTCTGTTTTTTTTGCTACCGTGGGCAAATATGTAGAGAATGTTTTGTTCAGATCAAGAGGTGTGGTCAAAAAGTGATTGAAATCAAATGGATAACCCATCTGTATACTCGCTGTTACTCTGTTGTTGTTTAGAGCGAGGAAGGCAGGCCTTCCAATCAGAGTGCTCCACAGGGGTGGCTGGAAAAGCCGGTAAGCCAATCAGAACTCTCTGTTTTATAAGATTTCTGTAAACAGGTTGTACATAGTCATGCCTGTTTCTAAATGTGTTTTGCATTGAAAGTGTGTTTCTGAAATAGCAGCATATGGACCCTGGTCAAACGTAGTTAGACTAAGTACACTGGTGTAAAGTAGTTAGACTAAGTACACTGGTGTAAAGTAGTTAGACTAAGTACACTGGTGTAAAGTAGTTAGACTAAGTACACTGGTGTAAAGTAGTTAGACTAAGTACACTGGTGTAAAGTAGTTAGACTAAGTACACTGGTGTAAAGTAGTTAGACTAAGTACACTGGTGTAAAGTAGTTAGACTAAGTACACTGGTGTAAAGTAGTTAGACTAAGTACACTGGTGTAAAGTAGTTAGACTAAGTACACTGGTGTAAAGTAGTTAGACTAAGTACACTGGTGTAAAGTAGTTAGACTAAGTACACTGGTGTAAAGTAGTTAGACTAAGTACACTGGTGTAAAGTAGTTAGACTAAGTACACTGGTGTAAAGTAGTTAGACTAAGTACACTGGTGTAAAGTAGTTAGACTAAGTACACTGGTGTAAAGTAGTTAGACTAAGTACACTGGTGTAAAGTAGTTAGACTAAGTACACTGGTGTAAAGTAGTTAAGTAATAAATACTTAAAAGTCCTACGTAAGTAGTTTTTTTGAGGTATTTGTACTTTATCATTTATATTTTTGACAACTTATTTTTATGTCACTTACATTCCTAAAGAAAATAATAATGTACATTTTCCGTAACATTTTGCATGCTTAGTAGGACAGGAAAATGGTCTAATTCACACTCTTATCAAGAGAACATCTCTGGTCCTACTGCATCTAATCTGGTAGACTCACTAAACACACATGTCTGAGTGTTGGCGCATGCCCCTTCTTATCCTTATATTAAACAAAACAAGGACATGGTGCCATCTGGTGTGCTTAATATAAGGAATTTTGAAATGATTTATACTTTTGATACTTCAGTATATTTGAGCAATTACATTTTCTTTTGCTACATAAATATATTTAAAACGAAATACTTTTAACTCCACACTCGACTCTCAATTGCGCAACGTCATCCATTTCGGTTCTAGGCGTGTCCGTATGGTGACTCACTTTGACTTGAGTCATTCTATATTAAGGTGTCTTTTACTTTTACTCAAGTATGACAATCGGGTACTTTCCCCCCCCCCCCACCACTGTCTAAAATAGGGAATAGGGTGCTATTTGGGATGCGTTCGAAGTGTCTTGTCATGTGACCCCTTGAAGGATATAGGTGCGGTGGCCAAGGCTTGGTCCGACAGCCCCTACCTGTTTATAGTGAAGGTACAGCCGCAGCAGCGTGGAGATGCCAGCGGTGGGCGCCCTGGAGCAGAGGAGGAGGAGCCTAATGATGTCCAGGGGAACTTGGCCTTTATCAGTCAGTATTACCGTAACTGACACTCTCTAATATGAACATAGGCCCTTTTGACTTAGTGCTTCGTCATTGAAGATCCCTTCTATCTGCAGAGCGATGAGAAATTGCCGGTGTCTGACTGCCTGTCTCTGACTGCCTGTGTCTGTCTCTGACTGCCCTGCCTGTGTCTGACTGCCTGTCTCTGACTGCCTGTGTCTGTCTCTGACTGCCCTGCCGGTGTCTGACTGCCTGTCTCTGACTGCCTGTGTCTGTCTCTGACTGCCTGTGCCTGTCTCTGACTGCCTGTCTCTGACTGCCTGTGCCTGTCTCTGACTGCCTGTCTCTGACTGCCTGTGTCTGACTGCCTGTGTCTGACTGCCTGTGTCTGACTGCCTGTGTCTGTCTCTGACTGCCCTGCCTGTCTCTGACTGCCTGTCTCTGACTGCCTGTGTCTGACTGCCTGTCTGTGTATTTACAGTGACCGTGGCGATGAAGGGGCCTCGTGAATACTCCTCCCCTGCAGACTGGCCTCTAATGATGGTGTGTTTCAGCCCGACACAACAGTGCAGCATTCAATATCAAAATAGTGTAACTGGGAAAAAAAGTACACAAGAAATAAGAGAAACAGGAACAGTCTAGGGTCAGGTCTAGGGTCAGGGTCAGGTCTAGGGTCAGGTCTAGGGTCAGTGTCAGGTCTAGGGCCAGTGTCAGGTCTAGGGTCAGGTCTAGGGTCAGGGTCAGGTCTAGGTCTAGGGCCAGTGTCAGGTCTAGGGCCAGTGTCAGGTCTAGGGCCAGTGTCAGGTCTAGGGCCAGGTCTAGGGCCAGGTCTAGGGTCAGGGTCAGGTCTAGGGTCAGGTCTAGGGTCCGGTCTAGGGCCAGTGTCAGGTCTAGGGCCAGTGTCAGGTCTAGGGCCAGTGTCAGGTCTAGGGCCAGTGTCAGGTCTAGGGCCAGTGTCAGGTCTAGGGTCAGGTCTAGGGTCAGGGTCAGGTCTAGGGTCAGGTCTAGGGTCAGGTCTAGGGTCAGTGTCAGGTCTAGGGTCAGGTCTAGGGTCAGGTCTAGGGTCAGGTCTAGGGTCAGTGTCAGGTCTAGTGTCAGGTCTAGGGTCAGGTCTAGGGTCAGGGTCAGGTCTAGGGCCAGGGTCAGGTCTAGGGCCAGGGTCAGGTCTAGGGGCAGTGTCAGGTCTAGGGCCAGTGTCAGGTCTAGGGTCAGGTCTAGGGTCAGGTCTAGGGTCAGGTCTAGGGTCAGTGTCAGGTCTAGGGTCAGGTCTAGGGTCAGTGTCAGGTCTAGGGTCTAGGGTCAGGTCTAGGGTCAGGTCTAGGGTCAGTGTCAGGTCTAGGGCCAGGTCTAGGGTCAGTGTCAGGTCTAGGGCCAGGTCTAGGGTCAGTGTCAGGTCTAGGGCCAGGTCTAGGGTCAGTGTCAGGTCTAGGGTCAGTGTCAGGTCTAGGGTCAGTGTCAGGTCTAGGGCCAGGTCTAGGGTCAGTGTCAGGTCTAGGGTCAGGTCTAGGGTCAGTCAGGTCTAGGGTCAGTCAGGTCTAGGGTCAGTCAGGTCTAGGGTCAGTCAGGTCTAGGGTCAGTCAGGTCTAGGGTCAGTGTCAGGTCTAGGGCCAGGTCTAGGGTCAGGTCTAGGGCCAGGTCTAGGGTCAGTGTCAGGTCTAGGGTCAGTGTCAGGTCTAGGGCCAGGTCTAGGGCCAGGTCTAGGGTCAGGGTCAGGTCTAGGGTCAGGTCTAGGGCCAGTGTCAGGTCTAGGGCCAGTGTCAGGTCTAGGGCCAGTGTCAGGTCTAGGGCCAGTGTCAGGTCTAGGGTCAGGTCTAGGGTCAGGGTCAGGTCTAGGGTCAGTGTCAGGTCTAGGGTCAGGTCTAGGGTCAGGTCTAGGGTCAGTGTCAGGTCTAGGGTCAGGTCTAGGGTCAGTGTCAGGTCTAGGGTCAGGTCTAGGGTCAGGTCTAGGGCCAGGGTCAGGTCTAGGGTCAGGTCTAGGGTCAGGTCTAGGGTCAGTGTCAGGTCTAGGGTCAGGTCAGTCTAGGGTCAGGTCTAGGGTCAGGTCTAGGGTCAGGTCTAGGGTCAGGGTCAGGTCTAGGGTCAGGTCTAGGGTCAGTGTCAGGTCTAGGGCCAGTGTCAGGTCTAGGGTCAGGGTCAGGTCTAGGTCTAGGGCCAGTGTCAGGTCTAGGGCCAGTGTCAGGTCTAGGGCCAGTGTCAGGTCTAGGGCCAGGTCTAGGGCCAGGTCTAGGGTCAGGGTCAGGTCTAGGGTCAGGTCTAGGGTCAGGTCTAGGGTCCGGTCTAGGGCCAGTGTCAGGTCTAGGGCCAGTGTCAGGTCTAGGGTCAGGTCTAGGGTCAGGGTCAGGTCTAGGGTCAGGTCTAGGGTCAGGTCTAGGGTCAGTGTCAGGTCAGGTCTAGGGTCAGGTCTAGGGTCAGGTCTAGGGTCAGGTCTAGGGTCAGTGTCAGGTCTAGTGTCAGGTCTAGGGTCAGGTCTAGGGTCAGGGTCAGGTCTAGGGCCAGGGTCAGGTCTAGGGCCAGGGTCAGGTCTAGGGGCAGTGTCAGGTCTAGGGCCAGTGTCAGGTCTAGGGTCAGGTCTAGGGTCAGGTCTAGGGTCAGGTCTAGGGTCAGTGTCAGGTCTAGGGTCAGGTCTAGGGTCAGTGTCAGGTCTAGGGTCTAGGGTCAGGTCTAGGGTCAGGTCTAGGGTCAGTGTCAGGTCTAGGGCCAGGTCTAGGGTCAGTGTCAGGTCTAGGGCCAGGTCTAGGGTCAGTGTCAGGTCTAGGGCCAGGTCTAGGGTCAGTGTCAGGTCTAGGGTCAGTGTCAGGTCTAGGGTCAGTGTCAGGTCTAGGGCCAGGTCTAGGGTCAGTGTCAGGTCTAGGGTCAGGTCTAGGGTCAGTCAGGTCTAGGGTCAGTCAGGTCTAGGGTCAGTCAGGTCTAGGGTCAGTCAGGTCTAGGGTCAGTCAGGTCTAGGGTCAGTGTCAGGTCTAGGGCCAGGTCTAGGGTCAGGTCTAGGGCCAGGTCTAGGGTCAGTGTCAGGTCTAGGGTCAGTGTCAGGTCTAGGGCCAGGTCTAGGGCCAGGTCTAGGGTCAGGGTCAGGTCTAGGGTCAGGTCTAGGGCCAGTGTCAGGTCTAGGGCCAGTGTCAGGTCTAGGGCCAGTGTCAGGTCTAGGGCCAGTGTCAGGTCTAGGGTCAGGTCTAGGGTCAGGGTCAGGTCTAGGGTCAGTGTCAGGTCTAGGGTCAGGTCTAGGGTCAGGTCTAGGGTCAGTGTCAGGTCTAGGGTCAGGTCTAGGGTCAGTGTCAGGTCTAGGGTCAGGTCTAGGGTCAGGTCTAGGGCCAGGGTCAGGTCTAGGGCCAGGGTCAGGTCTAGGGTCAGGTCTAGGGTCAGTGTCAGGTCTAGGGTCAGGTCTAGGGTCAGTGTCAGGTCTAGGGTCAGGTCTAGGGTCTAGGGTCAGGTCTAGGGTCAGGTCTAGGGTCAGTGTCAGGTCTAGGGCCAGGTCTAGGGTCAGTGTCAGGTCTAGGGCCAGGTCTAGGGTCAGTGTCAGGTCTAGGGCCAGGTCTAGGGTCAGTGTCAGGTCTAGGGTCAGTGTCAGGTCTAGGGTCAGTGTCAGGTCTAGGGTCAGGTCTAGGGTCAGGTCTAGGGTCAGGTAGGTCTAGGGTCAGTCAGGTCTAGGGTCAGTCAGGTCTAGGGTCAGTGTCAGGTCTAGGGTCAGGTCTAGGGCCAGGTCTAGGGTCAGTGTCAGGTCTAGGGTCAGTGTCAGGTCTAGGGTCAGTGTCAGGTCTAGGGTCAGGTCTAGGGTCAGTGTCAGGTCTAGGGTCAGTCAGGTCTAGGGTCAGTCAGGTCTAGGGTCAGTCAGGTCTAGGGCCAGGTCTAGGGCCAGGTCTAGGGTCAGGTCTAGGGTCAGTCAGGTCTAGGGTCGGGTCAGTGTCAGGTCTAGGGTCAGTGTCAGGTCTAGGGCCAAGTCTAGGGTCAGTGTCAGGTCTAGTGTCAGTGTCAGGTCTAGTGTCAGTTCTAGGGTCAGTGTCAGGTCTAGCGTCAGTGTCAGGTCTAGGGTCAGTGTCAGGTCTAGTGTCAGTGTCAGGTCTAGCGTCAGTGTCAGGTCTAGCGTCAGTGTCAGGTCTAGCGTCAGTGTCAGGTCTAGCGTCAGTGTCAGGTCTAGTGTCAGTGTCAGGTCTAGTGTCAGTGTCAGGTCTAGTGTCAGTGTCAGGTCTAGTGTCAGTGTCAGGTCTAGTGTCAGTGTCAGGTCTAGCGTCAGTGTCAGGTCTAGCGTCAGTGTCAGGTCTAGTGTCAGTGTCAGGTCTAGCGTCAGTGTCAGGTCTAGGGTCAGTGTCAGGTCTAGGGTCAGTGTCAGGTCTAGGATCCCCAGTTCCACATGGTGATGTGTATATTCTTCCCTAGTTCTACATGGTGATGTGTATAGTGTATGTGTTCTTCGGGGCGCTCTGGCTCTTCTGGTCGGCCTGTTACTGGAAAGATCTGTTGAGGATCCAGTTCTGGATCGGAGGAGTGATCATCCTGGGCATGCTGGAGAAGGCCGTCTTCTACTCTGAGTACCAGAGCATCCGCTACAGAGGAGACTATGGTCGGTTAAATTCACGCTCTTATTTTGAAATGAACTGTCATTTTCTTTTTTTTGGTATGTTGATTTGATGGAGAGTTGCATCATGGTCATTCTCTTTTTGTAAATCTGTAAATTTACTTCCAACTCACATCTACTTTAAAACAAAAATAATTATGTTTTTTAAAATGTTCTCCCTCCACAGTCCAAGGTGCTGTAATCTTTGCCGAGTTGCTGTCTGCTCTGAAGAGATCTCTGGCTCGCATCCTGGTGCTCATAGTCAGTCTGGGCTACGGCATCGTCAAGTGAGTTCATCCCGTACCTGTCATACATCCCAAATGCCTCCCTTATTTCCCCCTAGGGTCCACGGTCAAAAGTAGTGCACTATGTTTAAAGGAATAGAGTGCCATTTGGAAAGCGTACAATATGAATTACACTATTCTATGGGTTCAGAACTGAACTGTTGTCATTGTCCATCACCTACTGACTGTATGGTGTGAGGATTCACCTGGCGCTCATGATTTGAGGCTGTACAGATGTTTGATGTATTTGAATAATTGATTATGTTTATGTTATATTTATAGAAGGAGAGGTTATAAGACATTTATAGGGTCCTAGACTATAGATTAACTATATATATATATATATATAGTTTTGGAATTGGGCCACAGTTTCTCTCTCTCTCTGTGTGACTGAGACAGAACTCTGCAGGGGAGTGTGGGAGATAAGACCAGTTAGACATTCAAGAATAAATCAACGTTCTGAGGAGGGGGAACATTGTATTGCCTTTTAAATAAACACTGAAACTCTATGTTTGTATCGCCATGGATACCGGGTTTTGGTCTCAGGAGTAAAAAGGTAACGGCGTGGTCAGTGACATCACGAAGGCGGGACTTTTGAGTTTATGAAAAATAACTTGAGACTTTTTTCTTTTTTTTGACGCAGAACTTACTCGGAAATATACGTGCTCTGTTCCTGTTCCTGTTGTCAACTTCTGTCTGCAATTGCATTAATAAAGGGTTTTGAATGATTTAATGAAATATATTGTCATAATGCTAATTTCACCAATGAGCCAATGATGGTACGAAAGAAACGAACCTTTACCAATGGTATTAGTAGAGGATTCCCTCACACTACAATCTTACACACACACACACACACACACACACACACACACACACACACACACACACACACACACACACACACACACACACACACACACACACACAGCGTAGGTTTTACTATCCTTGTGGGGACTTCTGGGGATTTCCGGTACCCACGAGGATACTAATCACACACACACACACACAAACACACAGCGTAGGTTTTACTATCCTTGTGGGGACTTCTGGGGATTTCCGGTACCCACGAGGATACTAATCACACACACACACACACACACACAGCGTAGGTTTTACTATCCTTGTGGGGACTTCTGGGGATTTCCGGTACCCACGAGGATACTAATCACACACACACACACACAGCGTAGGTTTTACTATCCTTGTGGGGACTTCTGGGGATTTCCGGTACCCACGAGGATACCAATCACACACACACACACACACACACACACACACACACACACACACACACACACACACACACACACACAGCGTAGGTTTTACTATCCTTGTGGGGACTTCTGGGGATTTCCGGTACCCACGAGGATACTAATCACACACACACACACACACACACACACACACAAACACACAGCGTAGGTTTTACTATCCTTGTGGGGACTTCTGGGGATTTCCGGTACCCACGAGGATACTAATCACACACACACACACACACACACACACACACACAGCGTAGGTTTTACTATCCTTGTGGGGACTTCTGGGGATTTCCGGTACCCACGAGGATACTAATCACACACACACACACAGCGTAGGTTTTACTATCCTTGTGGGGACTTCTGGGGATTTCCGGTACCCACGAGGATACCAATCACACACACACACACACACACACACACACACACACACCAACGCCCTGGTTTTATGGCCTAGCTTTGACCACACATCTGGGCCCATATTCACGAAGCGTCTCCGAGTAAAAGCGCTGATCGAGGATCAGACCCCCATTTTTTTTTTTTTCAGTGTGATCTTTTTTTTTTTTAAGGGGGGGGGGGGGGGGGGGGCTGATCCTAGATCTGTACTCTGAGACTGTTTTGTGAGTACAGGCCCTGATTTTTTCCCCCTGTTTTCCTGCTCTGTCTCTCGCAGACCCAGGCTGGGCACCACAGTCCACCGGCTAGCAGCAGTAGGCCTGCTCTACCTGCTCTTCTCCTCCGTGGAGGGAGTGCTGCGCGTCACAGGAGTGAGTAGCTACAGTTTGGATTAATCACTACACTTCTCATCTAGTGCAATCACTACACTTCTCATCTAGTGCAATCACTACACTTCTCATCTAGTGTAATCACTACACTTCTCATCTAGTGCAATCACTACACTTCTCATCTAGTGCAATCACTACACTTCTCATCTAGTGCAATCACTACACTTCTCATCGAGTGCAATCACTACACTTCTCATCGAGTGCAATCACTACACTTCTCATCGAGTGCAATCACTACACTTCTCATCGAGTGCAATCACTACACTTCTCATCTAGATCACTTTGAGACACCTTGTGAAGTTTGGATGCACCTCTCTCGTTCTTTGAACTGTCCCTCTGTCCTCAATATTTTTCTTTCTTTCTCTCTTTCTCTCTCTTTCTCTCTCTCTCCCTCTCTCTCTCTCTTTCTGTCTCTCTCTTTCTGTCTCTCTCTTTCTGTCTCTGTCTCTTTCTCTCGCTCTCTTTCTCTGTCCTGTTAATCACTCTCTCTCTCTCTGTCTCTTCAGGGTTTCTATGGGACCGTAGCCCTGGTGGCCAACCTGAGTCTCTCTCTCATTGACTCCTGTGTGATGTGGTGGATCTTCATAAGCTTGTCCCAGACCACTCGTCTTCTGAAGTTGCGTAGGAACGTGGTGAAGCTGTCTCTGTATCAGCATTTCACCAACACACTCATCTTCTCTGTTCTGGGTGAGTTGAAAGGAATTATTGATGGATGCTTTTAATGTCACAGTGGTATGAAAGGCACAGCTTTTAAATTTGATATGAATTTTGTTGTACTCAGGTACTTACTTGAAAAAAAAAATAGTTTCTGTAATCTCAATATAGATTTATTGAATAAATGATAAGTTATTTATTTTCACTTTGTTTTGTTCCTGTAGCTTCTATTATCTTCATCATCTGGACGACCAAAGTGTTTAAGCTGGTTGACTGCCAGACGGTGAGTTGGTAGATTTTACACTGAACAAAAAAACTAAGTGTTGGTCCCATGTTTCCCAGGAACAGGAAATAGAAGATCCCAGAAAATGTTCCATACGTTCCAAAATTTCTCTAAAACAAATGTTTGTCTACAAATTAGTTTTTACATCCCTGTTAGTGTTATATCCTCCTTTACCAAGATAATACGTCCGTCCACCTGACAGGTGTAGAATGTCAAGAAGCTGATTAAACAACATTATCATTACATAGGTGCACCTTGTGCTGGGGGACAATAAAAAGTCACTCTAAAATGTGAAGTTTTGTCACACAACACAATGCCACACATATCTCAATATTTGAGGGAGCATGAGATAGCGTGCAATTGGCATGTTGACTACAGGAATGTCCACCAGAGCTGTTGCCAGAATGTACATTTTTCTAACATAAGCCGCCTCCCAACATATTTTTTGAGAATTTGGCAGTATGTCCAACTGGCCTGTGTATGGCGTTGTGTGGGCGAGCGGTTTGCTGATGTCAATGTTGTGAACAGAGTGCCACGTGGTGGCTGTGGGGTTATGGTATGGGCAGGCGTAAGCTACGGACAACGAACACAATTGCATTTTATCGATGGCAATTTGAATGAACAGATATACCGTGACGAGATCCTGAGGCCCATTGTCGTGCCATTCATCCACCACCATCACCTCATGTTTCAGCATGATAATGCACAGCCCCATGTCACAAGGATCTGGACACAATTCCTGGAAGCTGAAAATGTCCCAGTTCTTCCATGACCTGCATACTCAACAGACATGTCACCTATTGAGCATGTTTGGGATGCTCTGGATTGACGTGTACGATAGTATGTTGCAGTTCCCACCAATATCCAGCAACTTCCCACAGCCATTGAAGAGGAGTGGGACAACATTTCACAGGCCACAATCAACAGCCTGACCAACTCTATGTGAAGGAGATGTGTCGCGCTGCATGAGGCAAATGGTGGTCACACCAGATACTGACTGGTTTTCTGATCCACACCCCTACTTTTTAAAATTATTTGTTGTTTTTTTAAAAAGTTTTTGATACCAACAGATGCACATCTGTATTCCCAGTCATGTGAAATCCATAAATTTTTTAAGATGTACTGATTTTCCTTATGAACTTCAAATCTTTTGAAATTGTTGCAGTTTGTTTGTTTAAAAAAAAATATTTTTGCTCAGTGTATAGCTACATATTCTAAACAAATGATACTTGATTATGTCTTGTGTTTTTAATACACTGTGTCTCTGTATCTGCCACTGTGTGTCTCAGGGTTGGAGGGATTTGTGGGTAGACGATGCCTTCTGGCGCCTCCTCTTTTCCACCATCCTCCTGGTCATCATGGTGTTGCTACGACCCTCCGCCAACAGCCAGAGGTCAGAGGTCATTTGTAATAACACTTCTAATATATACATATCTAATAGTAAGTGTATACATTACAATAGTAACAGTGTAGTAATATATATATATATATATATATATACACAATAGTATATATACAATAGTAACAGTGTAGTAATATATATATATATATATATACAATAGTAACAGTGTAGTAATATATATATATATACACAATAGTAACAGTGTAGTAATATATATATATATATACAATAGTAACAGTGTAGTAATATATATATATATATACACAATAGTAACAGTGTAGTAATATATATATATATATATACAATAGTAACAGTGTAGTAATATATATATATATATACAATAGTAACAGTGTAGTAATATATATATATATACAATAGTAACAGTGTAGTAATATATATATATATATACAATAGTAACAGTGTAGTAATATATATATATATATACAATAGTAACAGTGTAGTAATATATATATATATATATACAATAGTAACAGTGTAGTAATATATATATATATATATATATACAATAGTAACAGTGTAGTAATATATATATATATATACATAGTAACAGTGTAGTAATATATATATATATATACAATAGTAACAGTGTAGTAATATATATATATATATATACAATAGTAACAGTGTAGTAATATATATATATATATATACAATAGTAACAGTGTAGTAATATATATATATATATATACAATAGTAACAGTGTAGTAATATATATATATATATATATACAATAGTAACAGTGTAGTAATATATATATATATATATACAATAGTAACAGTGTAGTAATATATATATATACAATAGTAACAGTGTAGTAATATATATATATATATACAATAGTAACAGTGTAGTAATATATATATATAGCACCTGTCTGAGGCTGTGTTGTGTTCTCGCAGGTTCTCCCATTCCCCTCTGATCGATGAAGACGATGAGGAGGATGAAGCCAAGGAACCCATGCTGAATGAAGCCTTTGGTGAAAGACTAACCAGTTTAACTTTAGGATTTAGGATTTCCTGCTGTATTGATATAATATATGACAATAGGGATCTTTAGCGGGGTTGGGGTCAACTCCAGTCTGGCGGGGTTGGGGGTCAACTCCAGTCTGGCGGGGTTGGGGGTCAACTCCAGTCTGGCGGGGTTGGGGGTCAACTCCAGTCTGGCGGGGTTGGGGGTCAACTCCAGTCTGGCGGGGTTGGGGGTCAACTCCAGTCTGGCGGGGTTGGGGGTCAACTCCAGTCTGGCGGGGTTGGGGGTCAACTCCAGTCTGGCGGGGTTGGGGGTCAACTCCAGTCTGGCGGGGTTGGGGGTCAACTCCAGTCTGGCGGGGTTGGGGGTCAACTCCAATCTGGCGGGGTTGGGGGTCAACTCCAATCTGGCGGGGTTGGGGGTCAACTCCAGTCTGGCGGGGTTGGGGGTCAACTCCAGTCTGGCGGGGTTGGGGGTCAACTCCAGTCTGGCGGGGTTGGGGGTCAACTCCAGTCTGGCGGGGTTGGGGGTCAACTCCAGTCTGGCGGGGTTGGGGGTCAACTCCAGTCTGGCGGGGTTGGGGGTCAACTCCAGTCTGGCGGGGTTGGGGGCAACTCCAGTCTGGCGGGGTTGGGGTCAACTCCAGTCTGGCGGGGTTGAGGTCAATTCCGAAAGAAAACCCAATTCCACATTTTCCTATTTGAGGAGAATTGGAATTTCCGTGTACTTCCTGAAATGACCCTGAATCTGGTCTCTCCGGTGCCTTCAAAAAGTGTTTACACCCCTTGACATTTGTTGTGTTACAGCCTGAATTCAAAATAAATTAAATATATATATTTTTTAATTACATTTGTGAGATTTTTTTTTATTTGAACCATTTGAATTCAAACACAACAAAATGTGGAATAAGTCAAAGGGGTATGAATACTTTCTGAAGTATCTAACTCCACATTTCTGTTCCAGAGGGGATGAAGATGAGAGGCACCAAGGCTGAGACTAATGGATCCCAGTCACAGAAACTACTCAGTAAAGAGGTCAGTCCATTCAATTCAATTCAAAACTACTGAGTGAGGTGGCGATTCAATTCAATTCAAAGCTACTGAGTGAAACTACTGAGTCAGTTCAATATAAACATATATCCCAGTGGGGTAATTACTTTGGGCATGTCTGCAGCAACAAAATCAACAGTGTCTAGGGCTCCAAGGGCTCAGGTCCTCCGAGAGAAAGAATTAGAGAGCGCATACTTAAATTCACACTGGACACCGGATAAGACAGGAGAAGTACTCCAGATATAACAAACTGACCCCAGCCCCCCGACACATAAACTACTGCAGCATAAATACTGGAGGCTGAGACAGGAGGGGTCAGGAGACACTGTGGCCCCATCTGATGATACAGCCGGACAGGGCCAACCAGGCAGGATATAACCCCACCCACTTTTTCAAGGCACAGCCCCCACACCACTAGAGGGATATCTTCAACCACCAACTTACAAGGCTGAGTAGCCCACAAAGATCTCTGCCATGGCACGAACCCGAGGGGGGCGCCAACCCGGACAGGAAGATCACATCAGTGACTCAACCCAATCAAGTGACGCACCCCTCCTAGGGACGGCAAGGAAGAGCACCAGTAAGCCAGTGACCCAGCCCCTGTAATAGGGTTAGAGGCAGAGAATCCCAGTGGAAAGAGGGGAACCGGCCAGGCAGAGACAGCAAGGGCGGTTCGTTGCTCCAGAGCCTTTCCGTTCACCTTCCCACTCCTGGGCCATTTTCCTCAATTAAGTTAGAAAAATAGGATGATCGAGCAGCAGTAAGGGCTCTACGGTACTGCACGGTACTGTCTTTCCAAGCTAGTCGGAAGACTTCCAGTTTGGTGTGGCGCCATTTCCGTTCCAATTTTTTGGAAGCTTGCTTCAGAGCTCGGGTATTTTCTGTGTACCAGGGAGCTAGTTTATGACAAATGTTTTTTGTTTTCAGGGGTGCGACTGCATCTAGGGTATGACGCAAAGTTCAATTGAGATCCTCAGTTAGGTGGTTAACCGATTCTTGTACTCGGACATCCTTGGGTAGGTGGAGGGAGTCTGGAAGGGCATCTAGTAATCTTCGGGTTGTCCGAGAATTTATAGCACGTTTTTTTGATGATCCTTGGTTGGGGTCTGATGACTTAACTTAAGTCATCTTTTCACAGTCCAATCTGATTCAAGACACTTGTTTTTGCGTATATCCAAATAAATGAATGTATCCTTTCTCTTGTTCTCAGGATGAAGACCTGAAATGGGTTGAGGAGAACATTCCCACGACTGTTGCTGATGTGTGAGTAGGAAAAAAATCAGCTTTTTGAAGTGTATTGGCTCAAGTTACTGCTATGTTCATTCTACTGTATAACTGGGTCACCTCTCTGCTCTCAACTCAAGAAATGCTTTATTGGCATGAATGGTGGTTGTCATTGTTTCTAAACCAATGTGTATGAATATATGCTAGAATGTTAATAATTATATACAGTACCAGTCAAATGTCTGGACACTTATTCAAGGGGTTTTTCTTTATTTTTACTATTTTCTACATTGTAGAATAATAGTGAAGACATCAAAACTATTAAATAACACATAAGGAATCATGTAGTAACCAAAAAAGTGTTCAACAAATCAACAATTTTTTTTATATTTGAGAAAATTTCAAAGTAGCCACCCTTTTGCCTTGATGACCGCTTTGCGCACTCTTGGCATTCTCTCAACCAGCTTCCTGAGGTAGTCACCTGGAATGCATTTAACTTAACAGGTGTTAATTGTGGAATTTCTTTCCTACATAGTAACCAAGAAAGTGTTCAATGTATTAAACACTACAACAAAGCTTTCTTAGTTGAACAAAACAAAGGTCATGTGGTTTGGTAAGAAGAATGCCCCTCTCCCCACCGGTGTGATTACTACCTCTGAGGGTTTAGAGCTTGAGGTAGTCACCTCATACAAGTACTTGGGAGTTTGGCTAGACGGTACACTGTCCTTCTCTCAGCACATATCCAAGCTGCAGGCTAAGGTTAAATCTAGACTTGGTTTCCTATATTGTTATCGCTCTTCTTTCACCCCGGCTGCCAACTAACCCTGATTCAGATGACCATCCTACCCATGATAGATTACAGAGACATAATTTATAGATCGGCAGGTAAGGGTGCTCTCGAGCGGCTAGATGTTCTTTACCCTTCGGCCACCAGATGTGTCACCAATGCTCCTTATAGGACCCATCACTGCACTCTATACTCCTCTGTAAACTGGTCATCTCTGTATACACGTCGCAAGACCCACTGGTTGATGCTTATTTATAAAAACCCTCTTAGGCCTCACTCCCCCCTATCTGAGATATCTACTGCAGCCCTCATCCTCCACATACAACACCCGTTCTGCCAGTCACATTCTGTTAAAGGTCCCCAAAGCACAAACATCCCTGGGTCGCTCCTCTCTTCAGCGACTGGAACGAGCTGCAACAAACACTCAAACTGGACAGTTTTATCTCCATCTCCTCATTCAAAGACTCAATCATGGACACTCTTACTGACAGTTGAGGCTGCTTTGTGATGTATTGTTGCCTCTACCTTCTTCCCTTTGTGCTGTTGTCTGGGCCCAATAATGTTTGGACCATGTTTTGTGCTGCTACCATGTTGTGTTGCTGTCTTAGGTCTCTCTTTATGTAGTGTCGTGATGTGTGTTTGGTCCTATATTTAAAATAAATAAAAGAATAATAATAATAAATTATCCCGTCCCTGCAAGGAGGCCTTTTGGTAGGCCGTCATTGTAAATAATAATTTTTTCTTAACTGACTTGCCCAGTTAAATAAAGGGTAAATAAATACAAATGATGGTCTTTTACCAAATAGGACCAAGTCCATATTATGACAAGAACAGCTCGAATAAGCAAAGAGAAATGACAGTCCATCATTACTTTAAGATATGAAGGTCAGTCAATCCAGAACAGTAAGAACTTTGAAAGTTTTTCTTCAAGTTCAGTCGCAAAAAAACCATCAATGCTGAATTTGGCTCTCATGAGGACCGCCACAGGAAAGGGAGACCCCGAGTTTTCATTTATTTAACTAGGCAAGTCCACGGACGACGCTGGTCCTATTATGTGCCGCTGTAGAATCAGTGTCTGTAGCTATGCAGTGCCTTAGACCGCTGCTCCACTCGGGAACCCTTACCTCTGCTGCAGAGGATACGTTCATTAGATAATCACCTCCAATGATTGCAGCCCAATAAATGCAGACACAGACACATCTCAACATCAACTGTGTGAATCAGGCCTTCATGCTCATTGCTGCACTACTAAAGGACACCAATAAGAAGACGATACTTGCTTGGGCCAAGAAACACGAGCAATGGACATTAGACCGGATGGAAATCTGTGCTTTGGTCTGATGAGTCCAAATTGGAGATTTTTGGTTCCAACCGCCGTGTCTTTGTGAGACGCAGAGTAGGTGAACGGATGATCTCCGCATGGTTCCCACCGTGAAGCATGGAGGAGGAGGTGTGATGATGTGGGGGTGCTTTGCTGGTGACACAGTCAGTGATTTATTTTGAATTCAAGGCACACTTAACCAGCATGCTCAGCATATGTGGAAACTCATTCAAGACTGTTGGAAAAGCATTCCAGGTGAAGCTAATTGAGAGAACACCAAGTGTGCAAAGATGTTATCAAGGCAAAGGGTGGCTACTTTGATGAATCTCAAATATAAAATATTTTGATTTGGTTTAAAACTTCTGGTTACTACATGATTCCATATGTGTCATATCATAGTTTTGATGACTTCACTATTATTGTGCAATGTAAAAAAATATATAAAAATAAAACCCTTGAATGAGGTAGGTGTTCTAAAACTTTTGACTGGTAGTGTACATTTAAAAGAATCATAGATGAACAAATAAGCAATTATCTCTGTCTCCCTCTGTCTCTCTCCCCCTCTCTCTCTCTCTCTCTCTCTCTCTCTCTCTCCCTCCCTCTCCCTCCCTCTCTCCCCCTCTCCCTCTCTCTCTGTCTCCCTCTGTCTCTCTCCCCCTCTCTCTCTCTCTCTCTCTCTCTCTCTCTCTCTCTCTGTCTCTCTCTTTCTCTGTCTCTCTCTCTCTCTCTCTCCCTCCCTCTCTCCCTCTCCCTCCCTCTCCCCCTCTCCCTCCCTCTCTCCCCCTCTCCCTCTCTCCTCCTCTCCTCTCTCTCTCTCTCTCTCTCTCTCCCTCTCCCTCTCTCTCTCTCCCTCTCTCTCTCTCTCTCCCTCTCTCTCTCTCCCTCTCTCTCTCTCTCTCTCCCTCTCTCTCTCTCCCTCCCTCTCTCCCCCTCTCCCTCTCTCTCTGTCTCCCTCTCTCCCCCTCTCCCTCTCTCTCTGTCTCCCTCTCTCCTCCTCTCCCTCTCTCTCTGTCTCCCTCCCTCTCTCTCCCTCCCTCTCTCTCTCTCTCTCCCTCCCTCTCTCTCTGTCTCCCTCTCTCTCTCTCCCTCCCTCTCTCCTCCTCTCCCTCTCTCTCTGTCTCTCCTCCTCTCTCTCTTTCTCTGTCTCTCTCTCTCTCTCCCTCCCTCTCTCCCCCTCTCCCCTCTCCCCCTCTCCCTCCCTCTCTCCCCCTCTCCCTCTCTCCTCCTCTCCCTCTCTCTGTCTCCCTCTCCCTCCCTCTCTCCCTCTCTCTCTCTCCCTCTCTCTCTCTCTCTCTCTCTCTCTCTCTCTCTCTCTCTCTCTCTCCGTCTCTCTCTCTCTCTCTCTCTCTCCCTCCCTCTCTCCCTCTCTCTCTGTCTCCCTCTCTCTCTGTCTCCCTCTCTCCTCCTCTCCCTCTCTCTCTCTCTCTCTCCCTCTCTCTCTCTGTCTCTCCCTCTCTCCCCCTCTCCCTCCCTCTCTCTCTCCCTTTCTCCCTCTCTCTCTCCCTTTCTCCCTCTCTACAGAGCCCTCCCAGTAATGCTTGATGAAGAGGAGGTAAATAAGGAACTTCTCTAATGACTGCCGGTCACATATTTTTGGTCTATTTAAAAAAGAAAAGAAAAAAAGCTCAGTCAAAAGTTATATTTTGTGTCCATCATTCAACAGAGACACATGTTTCTCTCACCCCAGGAAATTCTGAAAACCAAGATGGAGAGATCCAAAATGGAATGACCGAGTGGAGGGGTTTCACCGAGTGGAGGGGTTTCACCGAGTGGAGGGGTTTCACCGAGGCAGCCATTGATGTAGTCAAATGAAGTGACCCATCAGATCCTATATTTATAACACTTTTATGTTCCTTCATTTTGAGCACCGCCATGCAGCCGCTAATAAACTCTACGGCCCTGGTCAACAGTAGTGTACTACCCTATGGGCCCTGGTCAACAGTAGTACACTACCCTATGGGCCCTGGTCAACACTACCCTATGGGCCCTGGTCAACACTACCCTATGGGCCCTGGTCAACACTACCCTATGGGCCCTGGTCAACAGTAGTACACTACCCTATGGGCCCTGGTCAACAGTAGTACACTACCCTATGGGCCCTGGTCAACAGTAGTACACTACCCTATGGGCCCTGGTCAACAGTAGTACACTACCCTATGGGCCCTGGTCAACACTACCCTATGGGCCCTGGTCAACACTACCCTATGGGCCCTGGTCAACACTACCCTATGGGCCCTGGTCAACACTACCCTATGGGCCCTGGTCAACAGTAGTACACTACCCTATGGGCCCTGGTCAACAGTAGTACACTACACTATGGGCCCTGGTCAACAGTAGTACACTACCCTATGGGCCCTGGTCAACACTAGTACACTACCCTATGGGCCCTGGTCAACACTACCCTATGGGCCCTGGTCAACACTACCCTATGGGCCCTGGTCAACAGTAGTGTTCTACCCTATGGGCCCTGGTCAACAGTAGTACACTACCCTATGGGCCCTGGTCAACAGTAGTGTTCTACCCTATGGGCCCTGGTCAACAGTAGTACACTACCCTATGGGC